>NW_003549382.1:0-6644 GCF_000090795.2 Amphimedon queenslandica | reverse complement strand
TCCTTTCCAAGTATCAACTAGCTGCTCAGTGGGTGATGAGTCAATGATGGAGCCTAGTGTTGCAATGGAAGCTATAGAGCCTCAAGTGTGCCCAATAGAGAAACAAAAGTGTCTTCCAGTTGAACCAGTTTTACGGCAAAAATTTGAAATGTAAGCTGATGTTGCGTACTTGCATGGCTTATGTCTTTATTTTTAGTTACTTGACATTTTCAATGATTGTGAGATATTTGTGTTTCTGCAACTGTGACTGTCAGATGTTGGATTATGTAAATGAAGGAATACTCCTTGAGAAGAAACTAGGGAACACTTCCACTCCAGTACATTATTATGCTGATAATAACAATGTGGCCTTTGACACTAGATACTTTAAAGTTTCAAAATGTTATCCAGATTCCACAATGACCTTATATTCAAACGGAGCTGATCCTGATATTACTGTTCCATGCACTGTAACTAACAGTGAGGGCTCAATACTTTATAGTGTCACCACTGAAGTTCAAGATTTGGATCAAGTGTCTTTTCTTTGGCAACAGAGTTTTTTGATCTCTCCCTATTCTGGGACATATGGGTGCTGGATGACGTCTCTGTTTCTCTTAAGTAAAATGGATGGTTGCGAAACCTTGTTTGTTCACTAAATATTGTATAGCATTTTTCCTTAGCAACTACACTAAAACTAGAGGAAACATTTTAGCAGTTTTTAAAGAACATTCATTGCCGGGGCATAGGTTCATAAATATCATCAGGTGATGTTTCACATTCTGCATATGCTTCTTAATTTTTATTTATTTATTTTTTTTGTGAATTTTGTATGGTTCACATTTCACAGACTTGCATTGGAATATTATCATCACTTATATCATTATATTTGGTAAGTGGCGAGTCATAAGATAATGAGCTAACTTTGTTTGCTTGTCAGTAGCATATAAACTTTTCTTTCTAAAGGGAAAACAATAAAACTAACACTCATTATAGTAAACTATACTTTATAAAGCAATTGAATGATTGATATGAACAATAACACTGGCAGGTAGTAGAATACACAATACACCTACTAACACACTTAGAGCAACAAGCGTGGTGAGTCAAATAACAGTATTGGATGTGTCAGTGATGAATGAATCATTAGTGTTGAATACATTGTTATTTGAAGGAAAGCAAGTTGATGGTTGTGGCAGCTCTAGGGTCCCATTAACAATAAATGTCCATTTTCTATATCCATAGACACATACACCAAGAATATAAAAAGATGTGACCATAATTGACAAAAGGGCCCTTATGGCGGATTTTAAAATTGATCATTATAATGGAAAATATCAACCTGTGAGTGCTTTGTTAGACAATCATTGTTTCTAAAAGTTTCATGGTAACTTTTTGCATCCTGTGGAGTAATTTTATGATAAATGGAGCTCAGGAAGTTGGATTTCTTAGGCTAGAAAGACAAATTTCACTACCCGCCATAAGGTACCTTTTGTCAATTATGGTCACAGATGTATCAATGAAATCAGTAATTATAATAAATTTATTACTATTAATTGGTTGAGTAAAGAGATGCACTAATTGAATACCAATATAATTATCTAGCATTGAATATGTAGATTATTTATTTAAATCAACGGATTATCTTAAGAAAGGAATGCTAAGAATGTTTGGTAATTGATAATAATGATATCATTATCTAGCATATAAAAAATAGTATAAAAACAACAACAGGTTCAATGACCAGTGATGATATTATTGGACTTGCAATTATTGCAGTATTTGTAGTAGCTACTGCTGCACCTTCAACCAATGGTGGCCTGTCTGTCCATTCTTTTCTAAAAGTGTGGCTGATTTTTACAATTTAAAAATAGAAACCGTTTGCCACTATATACATTCACTTCGTACATAAGAATAATGGGATATGGCACACTTTTCACCATTAAAATAAAGCCCATACTTATCAGCTAGTATGCTTCCTGTAATATGTGAGTAAGCTACAAAGGCTGCTAATGTAATCAGTATAGTACAGTTTTAAGTCTAATCCAATGAGTATGTGATATAGTTCAGTATAAGTGACATCACAAAACAACACACTGTTGCTAATACTAATCAAGGTGATCCTGTTATAACTATTTTTGTGTATAATTAGATGCTGATTCTTCAGTCAGAACTGGATGCATCTCCATCATATACTGCTAAACCAACAAATATGCTAAAACTAATAATAATGTAAAGGCAAAAACAGCGGCTAACACTGATAGATTTATCAACTATAAAAACCGCATATTATGAGACATGTAATATTCCCAGTTCATTCTTAAAATTATCAATAGTGGTTTCTGTTTATCTTTCAAAAAGCATTTGCTTTAGTGTCTGTGAAAATGACAACTGTACATTGCTTTGCAATGCCATTTAATTACTGTCATTCTTATTATTACTATTATTACTATTATTACTATTACTCTATTATTTATGCTTGCATCAATGTATAGTCATTTCAATAATTGAAGTACTTTTAATCAAATATATACATTAATAGAAATACTTTTTAGTCTGTTGTAAGAAAATCATATTTTTGTATTAACTCATTAGCTAGTTTAATTGTTCTTAGAGTATCTTCCTCTCTGAGTATATCTAAGAATATACCAAATACTTTTCCATCCATACAAATGGAACTCAAAATGATGTGAAGCAATTCATCAATTCTTTCATCGTCACTTTCTCGCGCAACTATTCTTCTTTTTTCTCTAACATTTACAATTTTGTATTGAAGCAATTTATCAACTAAGAAGTGAATATCAGTCCCACAATCTTTTATTAGAGGAGTACATTCTGTCATTACTCTGTGAGCAATATCAGATCTAAATGTACCTATTAATTCAGTGATTAGTGTGTTATTATGTTAATATTACACATAATACCTTCTTCAGTCTCTCTCCTGGTTTGAATGATAGTAGTAGTAGAGTATCTTGAGCTAGTACTGTCTACTACACAAACAAATAATTTCAGTTTTAAAATCATACACTAACTGATTGATGGAGTGGGTGGAGGACACCGGTCAATATAGATTGTCATTGAAGGATCTATTCCAGTTAGTTTAATGGGACAGTGAAGCGGCTTTTTAGCAACACCAATTTCAGCATACACTGATATACTGCAGGTTGCATATGAGAGAGTTAATGGAAACTGGTCAACTCTTGACTGAAACAACTACAAGTGCATACAAGAAAGGAATATTTCTGGCTCCTGGTACTTACTTTCATTGGATTTCTGATAGGATTAACAATCCATCCTACCTGCTGTACAGTGTGTAGTGTCAATTCTAGAGTTCCATTTTGTTGAATAAACTTAAATGAGTCGACAACATCATCATATTCTATACTTGATGAGTGCTTGCTTTCTAAATGCTACATGAATGTAAAATACAATGAATAATTAAAATTTGTATGTGCTGGCACATGTACAGTGCATACTTTATTACCCTTTTAAGAACTTCCAAATCTCTAACAACAGAATACATTGCTTTCCAATGACCAGCTTCTTTCTTATCGTAGTACATCATTCCAGAATACAATGTATCATGAGAAGGTGCTGTAAAAGTATATGCATATATTATTGTAATGCATATAGAATAGTAGAATACCATTATTGTCTGAATGAGAATAATCAGTAGAAGATTGTAGTGATTCATCATCATTCCTTGCTAGACACTCTTCACTGGATACAGTAGCTTTAGCTCCATCAGAATTACTTAGTACATGATCTGACTGTTGTACTGTTGGTTTTTCAGTAGTATGGGATTCTACCTCATGGACTAACTGAGAAGGATCATCATTAATTGAGTCTATAAGGTAAAACATAACATGCAGTATACATGATACAGCTACATACCATGAGGTGGTGTAGTACTTGTTGATGGAGTGGCTGATCCTCCTCCACTACTATTCTCTTCTGCTCCATTACTGCTATCATTAGGTGTGTCTCCATTAGTCTCCTCCTCACTATCATTATTTGTTCCTATACATTGTACAAACACATCAACAGTAAACTATTAATACAAACACTATTGTATACTTTGAGTTTGTGTATCATTCTCCGACCCATTCCCACCTCTATTAGGTGTGTCTCCATTACCAACATGCCCAATACCAAGAGCACAAAATTCGTCACGTTCAATAGAACCATATCTGTTCCCTACACTAAAAGATCCTCCTTCAACTATACTGAACTGGTAAGCATTGGGAGACTTCAGTGGAGCTCTCACAAACTTGAGGCAACCAGTCTGACTAGTGTTCCTTAGATCCACACAATGTTGTAGCTCTATTACCAGTGGTTTTAATAGTGCCTTAGATACTGATATTACATATACTGCACTCACTAGCACAGTGCCTTTGGGTACCTTAAAATTACCACCAGCTAGTGCAGTAACAGCTACTTCAGTATCCTTGGACACTGCTCCTTGAGGACACTCTAATCTGCATGAATCCATATTTCTCCCACTGGAGTGAGTGAGACCTGTCTCCTTGTAGGATAAAGAGCTTCTGTCCAGCTATAATGACACTAGAGTCTAGTGAATCTGAAACAATACAGACACATCATATCTAATACCAGTATAGTACACAATCAATCATTCATATGTGTACTGTACATGTACATGAATAATTTACCCATTGAAGGAATCAGGTAATTAAATTGTAGTCCAATGGAACTAGCTTTTTTGATGGATTGTTCCTCTAAGGATGTAACTCTTTCCTGTAGTTGTGACTTCTCCTTTATTAGTTTGGTTGTATACAATTCATTATCAGACACTTTAGTTCTAAGGTCTATAAGTTTAAAAATATTATATTATTGATGATGATACACTAACCAGTAATGATCTGTTGCTCATTCTGTGATTGTTCCTCTACTTGTGATGTCAGTTTGGCTATAACTTTGTCTTTCTCAGAAATGTCAGTTTTGAGATTTTGATTGTCATCTAAACAATAAACATATCCTAATACATGCTGTGTGTATATAGTTAACTAACCAATAATGATCTGTTTTTCTTTAAGATACTGTTCCTCCAAATTGGCTACTTTGAGTTTCAGTTTCTCATAATCTTCTGTATTAATAAAAGTCTCTCATCTAATATTATGCTGATGATATACTGACCAGTAATAATTTTTTTCTTCTCCTCTAATTGTGTCTTCACTCCCAATATTTTAGTTATATATACTTCACTATCAGCAACTTTAGCTTCAAGCTTCTTATAATCTTCTATTATCAATAAAAATGCAAAAATAGAAAATAAAATATTTGTTGCTTGAACAAATTTGCACTGCATGTATAATAGTCCACAAATACATGTACATGTACAATCATATACTGACAGAACTCCTCCTAGGAGTACTGAGAGCATCTGCTTACCCTATACATGTATGGTATAAGGATTATTTTTAAAAATTAATCCACTAGTATTACAATGTAAACACTAAACAATGCACATGTAAACAACAGTACAACACAAAGGTACCTAATTCAAGAGATAATTTATCCTTTTCTGCTTGCTCAATGAGAGTGGTAGCATCATTAAGTTGCTGAGTAAGTGTTGCCTTTTCTTGAAGAAGCTGTTGCTGCTCTTTGTCTCGATCTTGCTGTATCTGCTCCTTCTCTTTTATTTCTCTTTGAAGCTGTTCCTCATAAAATTCTCTCTTTCTTTCTAATTGAAGACAATCTTGAAATATTTGAAGCTGTTTTTCTGTTCCTAAATTCTCCCAATCTTGCAGTATCCTTCTTCTTAGTTGATCTTGATACTGGTCCAGAGGTATTACACTATTAGACCAATCATTATCACTAGTATATCCTATACAGTACAAAATAGTACAGATTACGGCCATCTAAACCATTTTATTTTATAGCTAAAAAAATTGGAGTAAAGTTTTGACGAATTCGGCATATTAAGGTCTGTTTGCCGAAAATTGAATTCTCCAATTTGCAGGGCTTTGTAGCAGCATGCAAATTTTGTATGCTACCCTCTAAACCTGTTTTAGAGTCAATTTACTAAAATTTGAGAATTCAAATTCTTTAGTTATACAGTATATTAAATGCAATTTTTAATGATTATCATTGCATATTCAATGTACCATAGTGAGTAATATTTTTACTTCATGAGCCATGTGGTATACTTACTGAGTTCAGTAACTGCTGTATCAGTGTGATGTGTATCTCCTCCAAACTCTATTATCCAGTTAGTTGTTGGGGTTATACTCCACACTGAGAGAGAATGCCAGAATCTATTAGTGACATCCACTGGTAGATTAATCTATCAAAATTACAACATCTTACTAAAATTGTAACTGTTTTATTTAAATGCATAATAAAATATTATTAATATTACACAATATAATTTAGTGAAGTGTGTATCAATTTTTATTAAAGTATTCTAGCTGTTTTCAGTTTGTATTGTGTTTTGACATATGAGTTTGTGAGCCAAAACTGAGCCAAAACTGAGCCAAATTTTAAAAAGCAAAGGCTTTGTGCATCCATGTACTGTACATGTACATGTCTACGTGCATTTTCTTTTACTTATTACATGATACATTGTTTATTGTTATCATTAGGTTATGGTATACTGTTACTGTTCTTATGGGGTACCCAATGTATGCTCCTTTTCATCAAAAAGGGTA
>NW_003549380.1:0-6645 GCF_000090795.2 Amphimedon queenslandica | reverse complement strand
AAGTTGCTATCATTACATATCAAGCCATAAAGCCAGCAAAAACAACTTGCCATATCGGAAGTGTCTATGACACCCAAATTATCACTGCTTCACTTAGATGGCTAGACAGTTCCCATTTTTTTATAAGTATATCCCTGTAATATTCAAACACCCCTCTATCTAAAAACAATATGAGGAATCATCCTTGCTATAGCTACATGGAGATACAATCATGACAAGACACCAAGCCATGCTGCCACAAACACCCACTAAAATTAACACCGTAGTAAATACAAAGCTATCCACTTGGCACTTATCTATAGTGACTTACAACAAAGTATAGACCCTCTCAAAGTGTCCTAAGCAACTGGCCAGAGTACTCACACCTTTTGGGTAGAGAAGGGCGGAGTTTTAAATTAACCCTCATGAAACTGTGCCCAACTTTTTCAAACTATTGGAATTTTCTACTTAACAGATGATTTATTTTTAAAAATTCTTGCAGATTTATAATCAGGATAAAAAGTACAACACATTGATATAAGTAAGTTTTTGTTTTGCTGAACTTCATTTTTCATGTTGCGGACCCTATCTATTTCCTAAAATGGTATTTGAACCTCAAAAAATATATACCGGTATGTAATAAAAAACTTCAGCCCAGAGCGGAATTCGAACCCGTAACCTTATGCTTTTGACTTCTGAAACTTCAGGCATTATCCCAGGGGCGTATTTAGGAATATGGGGAAAAGGGTGCTCTGGGCGCGCGAAGCGCGCCGCGATTTTGGCCACACCCACTTTTACGGCGGTAAAACGGCCTTTTCCTACATTTTTGTCAATTACGGGTGGGGCCAAGATCATTTCAAGCATACTGCCATGTTACTGGTACTTCTGATTGCCCCTTAAAGCACTGGAAACTGCTGAAATTATGATCAGGGGGCTAGATCACTTTGTTAGGAGGCTTGGTAGTGATGCAAGAGTCCAGGATTTGAGTAATTTTTTCTGAGCCCAGCCATGAGGGGGGTGCTCAGCCCCCCCCCTAAATACGCCTCTGTATCCACTAGACTTAGACTACTCAGTCACTCCGAGGCTAGTGGTGCGTATTTATAGTTTAATTATTGCTATTAATTGTATTGTATTGGTCTGTGTATTAAATCTATGATTAAGGCCCCGTTTAGACTAATCCACTTCACTGAATCCGGATTGTTTTTGCTATTATCCGTTTCAGGTGTTTACACTAATCATGTCCAGCAGCTGTATTTTCATAAGATTTATATATCATTCGTTTATAGAAGTATCCACTTCGGTATCCGTTTACATTTTGCTTCGGATAGGTGATGCGTTTTCATGTATTAGACAGAAGCTGTATCAGAATCAAAAAGTCTCCGTTTACATGTGAAAATGGATTAGTGTAAATGGGGGGCCTAAATCTATGATTGCTACCGGGGCGTTTATTCGAATGCGGCTTCTATTTAAGGATTTACGGTATGATGTTTTAATAATGAGTCACTTCCTGTTGAATCTATGATCTAAACACAATAAGCAAAATAATGACTCTGAATAGGTCAGAGTTATTTTGAGACACTACAAAATTCATTTAAAAAAATCCAATTTCAATCAATCAGCTCAAACTTGCTACACAACATAAGAATAATGTATGTGTATTTATAGAAAAAATTTAAAAATTTCAGGAGCAAAACTTGAAATTCTAAAACCCCAATTTTAATCAGAATCAGTTCACAGAAAATAATTATAACAAAAATGGAGAATTCTCTCATAGCAAGTATTGATGAAATTTGGTCAACGACCATGCATGTACCAGATAGTACAGGGCATCAGAATCAGCTCAAACATGATAAACAAATAAAGCATAAAACACGGTGACCCTTTTTATACGTCACAGTATTGTTTTATAATGTATTTTGCTACCTACAGCTGGTACATGACACAATAAATTCCTTCTCAGTCTTTTTAATATGTAGATCTAGATCTAGATCTGACCCGTACAGACGGTACAGTGATCTGTAGATATCACTCCACTGACAAGTCTTCCTAGCTCTTATGCAGCCAGCCCCACCCCTAGGCTAAAGGGTGGGGCTGGCTGAGTGCAGTGAGAGTCTGACAGGCCAATTGTACTGGCATCATGATCGGAGTCATGCTAGCCCTCATCTTTCTTAGACATTGTGCTGGACAAAGTAAGTATAAATTTAAATGCTTTAGCATTTATTTTATAGTTAATATAGCTATAACAGTTCAGCCAATGTCCATCAATACAACTATCAACTCCACTGTCAATTTTACTTGTGAGGGTGTTGGTACTGAAATTACCTTTAGATTACAGCTCTATGGAGAAAACGAGACTAGAGGAGCAACTGATGAAGTTGTCATAGATAGAGGCTTTTTTTGAAACATCTAATGATAATGATGCAAGAACTGCTCAACTACTAGGAACAGCTTATGAATTGAACAATAATACAAGTATTATATGTAGAGTTGATACCAATAATGCTAGCCTCTCCAGTGATGTAGCAATATTAATGATACAAGGTTAGTATTTGTCCTTGCAAACTTTTGTTCTACATAAAAATGGCACATCAACTAAAGTGCAATGTCAGTGTCTAAACTGCTATGTGTACGTGCTAAGTGCAATGCTAGCTGAAATATCCCTCCTTAAATGTAACCATGATTTTTACACATAAGCCTATCAAATAATAATATTATGTTTGTGTTAATTCATTATAGGTCTATTGGATAGTGTTGTTGATCTGGATTATACCTTTATTAATGGATCCAATGTATTATTAACATGGACAGCTCCTTATACACTGGATAATGTACCTATCACTGGATACTATATAGTAGTTAATGAATTAGTGAACATTACTACTATTAATGATAATACTAATATTACATTATCAGCTGCTAATCTTGATCCTTGTCTATTAAATAATGTATCAGTTTCTCCTATTAATGATGTTGGAATAGGTTCATCTAATAATATCAGTTTCTATAATGAAACAGGTTAGTCCTACTATGGCTTCATGTATATGTTTACCACATTCCCTTTTAAGTCTCTCCTGTTATATCAGTACATGATGTACATTTAACACCAGTTTGTGATGAAGGACTAATATACATCAGCATTAATGTAAGCATAGTCATCAGATATTCCACTCACATGATAAGCATGGTGTTTTTATAGGTCAGTGCTATATGTGAAAGGGAGTATCCTGATTCTATAGCAGTTATTATATTCGGTAGTGATAGCAGCAGAGTAATAAAAAATGTTACTATTATACCACAAATTAATTATCAACTGATGATAGCAACTGGAAATACTTCAATACCATCTTGCAATGATACATTTATTGTTAATGTATCATAGAGTAATACTGAAGGAATTCTTAATGTAATGTCACCTTTTAAATTTGGTAATAAATTATCTTCTTTCGAGAATTTTTATTTTTCATTTTCATTAGTTTATCTTGGACCAGCTACTAAAATTAACTTTTCAATTGTCAACTGTTCTACTATTGATATAACATGGACCGCTCCTACAGTTGATGATGGAGTATCTATACTGTATTACATACTAAGAATATATGATGCTATTACTGGTAGTCTAGTGGATACTGTATCAGTATATGATACCAGTTATCAGTTTGTGGATAATAATTTATTTGATCATTATTATACATATGCTATAACTGGAGTTAGTAAATTAGGAGAAGGAATATCTAATAATAATACATTCTCATATTAGAGAGGTACAATATTTTATCTGTATGTGGGTATTTCAAAGGCTTAAGTGCATATGTGTCTGTTGTCTAATTAGACTGAATTTTAATAATAATTGTGCATGCAAAATAGAAGTAAATATATTTAAGCTTTAATAGTTCCGAGATTGGCAGTGGAGACTAATTTTGTGGCGATTTATACACAAAATCAAACAGTTACAGTCAGTACTGTTCATTACAATATCTCAGTAAGTAATAATTAATCATTATTATTATTATTGTCTTATATCAGATTGCAATAGGGAGTACTAGTAGAGCTCCTGTAAATGTTAGATTTACTATCGAGTGCAATGAAACTGGAGTTGAGTATGATAATACTATACTAGTGGAGAATGCTACAACAGGATCAGTACCAGTACCTCTTAATGATAATTGTTCATTTATTACTGTTGTTAGCAATTGCACTGGTAGTAGTGAACCATTTAAAGAATCATTTAGTAAGTATACATGTACATCAAGAGTAGATAATGTATCTACTCTTGATGTACATGCAGTTGTTAATTAATTAATCAATCACATATTGCCATTAATAGACACTACTCCTCCTAGTGCTCCTACTATCAGTAATGCACCATCACCTACTGATCTACCTACATTGGATGGTAATAACTGAACTTTATTTATTATACACTATACTTTTTGTAGATACTATTGTTATAATTGGATCTACGCTTGGAGCAATAGTAGTTTTGACGATCGTTCCAATACCAATATTGATAGCTTATTGTTTATGTAAACATAGATCTACTGTAAGTAATTCCCAAACTGTTTTTTAAAAATAGTTTACATGAATAGATTGTAACGACATAAAAGATTACAATATTTTTATTGTTCTAGACTCATGTTGTACAAAGAAATGGCAAAAATCAAGGACAGGTATAGTGTCAATTTATGCATAACAATAATTAATTTAATTTTAGCAGGATCAAGGGGATACTAAACTCTAAATAAGCATATTTACTTTTGTATGTTGTAGAACAAATTTATAGCTATCTATTTATTTTGACTGTTTTTTAACCTTCTAGATTAATATTATGTGATTTCTTCATTGTGTTTAGAGCATTTTAAACTTGATTATAAACTACATTTAGTGGGAGCATGCATTTTCATAAACTAAACAATAATGCAGCCATAGCCAAAGTAGTATCTATTCAGTGTTCATATTGGTTTACTTCCACATCACTAACTCTTCTTGTCAGTGTTAAACCTAGATCTACAATTAAAGTAAATGTGTCTTTGATTATTTCAAAATTATACATGGAGGTACAACTATAAATCTTGTATTTGCATGGTAAAGTTGAAATTAAATTCACTTTAATGTGTATGTAATTGTACAATGCAGATTATCTACTGTTAATTTCACAAGTCTATTTCTTGATTAATGACTGCTACCTTCAACTTCTCCATAAGCTGGATTATTGACTAATTCTCCTTAGCTACCTTTTACTTCTCCATAAACTGGATTATTAATTACATCCCTTCTGTTTCCTTCTATTTCTTCATAAACTGGATTACTATAATCATTAAACTGTTGATCTGGTATGCTTCATTAGTTGCAGTAGATGCTTTCTGTTTTTGTAATGAGGTAGCTCCTGTTATTAATATTTAATAAATAAGTACATATGCACACACACACACAACACACTATAAATACTTACTACCGTATAGCGGGTTATTTTCGGTGGTTGAAAATTTCGACTGAAACTAGAAATGGCTTTAGAATAAAAATTCGTTGGTTTTATTTTCGACTAGACAAAAATAATTAATCTTATGTCTTCACTAGCATCTGTAGGACTGATAGCATTAGAAAGAGGTCCCCTGGTCCTGTAGGGTCTGGAAGAGATTCTTTAGAAGGTGAATACCGTTTTCAAGGCCATCCATGCTTGTTATCATGTTATTAATAATTTATTATGGTCACGCCTATCTTCAGAATTAATTTTCGTTCAGAATTAATAGCAACGAAACAGACGAAAATAAGCACCAGTCGAAAATTACCCGCTATACGGTATGCAATTTCCTTTTGTAGATAATGGCAGAACAAACTGATACAGAGAGAGACACACATCATCAATGATAATATGACGACACCCAATGATGTCAGGATTATAACTATAACATACAAATGGTACCTGATAATAGTCAATGCAACTAACCAGCATTAACCAGCATTAAGACCTGCTAAAACAGTTGTGACAGTAGAGGATGACTGGGTAGTAGTATTAGTAGGTGGAGGAGGAGCAGTTGTAGCAGTGAGATTGGTTATTATGAGGATATGTATCTATTATAAGTAACAATTCATAGTATGTACTAATTCATAGCATGTACTAATTATTGGACTCGCCACGCTTGCGTAGGCGGGTACTAAGCAGTTGGGTTGTCATTCTGTCTGTCATTCTGTCACGAAAATTCCTGTTAATTCCTAGTCAATATCTTTTTTACTGAGCTCTCCTGAGTTATAATTCTTTTTAAGCTTTCAGAAAAAGATAATTTATTTAGCTCCGTTGTGTTTTCATAGCAATCCGTGGTAGCAAAAGCTGATAATTTCAAGAATAGACCACTTTTCCTAGCCAAATCTTCGTGTTTCACTCTATTTGGTCAAGATTAGCATTGATAGGTAGAGAAAAGTACATAGATTAAAAAATATGTGGGAATTTTTTAATCTCTTTTTTGTTTGCGAGTTACAGTTGCTCAAAGTTTGTGATTTAGCCTCTTCGAAAAATTTTCAGGCAGCACTGGGGAAAGCAGGAGTAACCAAACTATCTCAGTCTCTTTTAAATATCTAGGCAAATTTTTTGTGCTTACTCTTTCTTTGAATAGAGCTTCAGATGCTAAAATAAATTCCAGCTTTTCTTCTTTCTCCTACCCACGTGCCATG
>NW_003549376.1:0-6665 GCF_000090795.2 Amphimedon queenslandica | reverse complement strand
AATGTTTTCTATTTCTATTCTACTTTTAATATGTCACTAGTCAAGACAGCAAGACACTAGGACTACTGTGTACAAGAGAACTGAAGATAATTATAATCTTAGAATGAAGTCCTCCAGAGGTATAGTAGTTATAATACCTTTTAAAATAATCTTATTGTAATAATGATTATTTTTTAGCATTTTTCAGTGAAGTTTGTAGCAAGTTTGATGTAATGCCATTTTCATTGAGGTATTTCTAGTGGGTGTGGTTTTAATGTAACTCCACCCATACAGATCTTTTGAAGAGGAAGGAAAGGCAAGAATGGGCGTGGTCGAATGCACTAATCATAATTTATTGGAACCATTTCATGTACTATATGAAAAAGAAGGTATACTTATTATGATTATATTCATTTTATAATTGATTGCTACTACTGTTAATGGCAGAATGATGAACACTTTCTTTCCCCAACAGAAAGAGTTAGTAGCTCTTCCTTTGTTGATATTTTAACCCGTTACTGACTGCCTATGTATTAATAATTATTACTTACTAATTTATTTATTATTATTATCAGCATCATCATTATTGTTATTATATTATTTTGTGCTTTTTTATTATTTTAGGAGAATTTGTAGCTCAATTCAAGTTTACTGTATTGCTGATGCCAAATGGACCTTTAAAGTAATGAAGTTTAGAGTTTCCCACCATTTTTGGTATAGTGCTTAGCATCTTGACGGCAGATTTCTAAAATTGCTCCAAATTTTTGCAAAACACCCTTTACATAGTACAGGGTTTTTGAAAACATTTTACCAAAAATAAAAAGGAGAGAATTCTTCATTTTTATAATTTTTATTGATGTATATAGAATCTACGTGTATTTATGTAGAAAGTCTGAGTTGATCCTTGTCAAAACTTGATTTTTTACAAATTTTTAAAGTTGCTCCAAAAGCCATGTGGCATTGAAGTGCTGTTTAGCTCACTTACTATGCTTGGTGGAAACCCTGATTGAGTTATGACTATACATGTACTTTACTATATTTTGTTCAACTGTAGGCTACTATGAAATCATTGCTTTCTTGTATTCCTTTTTGTTTTATAGAATAACTAATACATTATTTGATCCATCAGTGATTGAGAGCACCAATAAATTAGAGGATGCAGAACTAAAGGTAATGGAGTCACATTATTAGTATTACTATCATTATTATTATTATTATATTTTAGACATTATTAGCAACATCAGTGTCAAAGAAAGCTAAGAAGAAGAAGAAGAAGGCTGGAAAGTCGTCAGCAGCCACAGATGAAGCCGAGACAGGAACAAATGATGACTGAGAATAAGTTTAATTGATTTATTTATAGATTAATTATTGTTTCCTCTACTTGTTACAAAGATAATTTATTTTGTTAATACCAATCGTGTGCTAACATATATGACAGGAGTGCATGGTGCTTCACTTACTCTTGATTGTGGTAGTTGCATCTGCTTTGATTGCATAATACTAGTTACAGGTTAGGCAAAACAAGATCACTGTTAATTAGAAAATAGTCAGTTAAAATAAGAACTAAGCAATCAAGCTCTAACTATAAGTAGCCCAATACCTTTACATGGTCTGATTGGTCTTTGGTGTATTGTTCTTTTTGTATGTAGTGAGCTAGGGGTACATATTGAATGTTGATGGTTTTATAGCAGCTGTGGGACACACTACAGTGGTTGGATGTTCAAAAGTAAGATACTTAAAACACAAAGTTGCTCCACTTCAATTTTCTAAATTTTGCCCCCTCTCTTTTTCAGGATAATAAAGTGACTGGTAGATTAGCTGATGTGTTAATGGCTGGACACATTGCCTCTGAGATTGCTTACAGAATGGTAGTACCTGGAGGAGAGGTATATATAGTTATGATTTTTTTGAAGCTGAGTACCTCTTTCTCTATCTTTTAGAGTCTGGCAGTGACAGATACCATCAATAGAGTTGGTGCTGATTTTAAATGTTCGCCAGTCGAGGGTATCCTCTCTCACAGATTAAAGAAGAATTTGTATGATAGTGAAAAAACTATAATTCTTAACTCCAGCGACTCTCAGAAGTAAACCAATAAATAGGGACAATAATTCTTATGTTTATAATATGCCATTACAAATACGAGCTGTTGCTATTGTTATTGTTAATGTTATTTGTTTATTTTAGGAGAGAATACAAATCGAGTGAGTTTGAGTTACAGGAAGTATACGCCATTGATGTTATCATTAGTACAGGAGATGGAAAGGTTAGCATATTATTAGGATAGTATTAGATTCATGTGACTGTTTGTCCTGCAACAATACGTTGATAGCTATTATTGCATGTTGCACAATTGAACTATTGGATTTTGTGCATTTCACAAATATGTTAGCAATAAAAAAATTATTATTTTTTGTAAAAATCACAGAAAAGGGAAGGACAATAGCAGCAGCAATGCAGTATATGCATTTTAAAAACATGTTAGCAAAAAAATCACAGAAAGGAGGACAATAACAGCAGCAGCAGCAGTATATGCATTTTTTTAGCTTGCTACAAATTGTCATAATTTTTTACTTCAGCACTGGATTGCGTTTTGCAGCAGCACTTATAAAGCCCCACACATAACGCAATAAAAGCAATGATACCAATAATAATATTAGTAACAACTGCTATAATAGCCCATGGTTTACAGGGGTCATTGGCACATTCTTGTATGTAGCCACTTTTAACAGCACTGACGTATATTGTGTCATTGTTACAGCCCAGGATCTGAAGAGAGACATAGTCCAGTTCAAGTCCATACTTATCTGTCTTTGTAGCTTCTATGACAAGATTATACAATCCTTCTTTGGTATTCATATAATCTCCAATGGGGCCTGTGTCTTCAAAATCATTCCATAAGTTTCCATTACCAGCAGCTTCCCTTGTAGTAACAGTTCCAAGTAGAGTAGTAGTGCTGCCCTGGTTCAATGTAAGGGTAAGCCTGCTAGTTTTACCATCATTACTATAGCGAAGATTCCCCACTTGCATTTGGCATTCGTTAGACCTGTTTCCAGTCACTTGGAAGAATAAGTTCACGGTTCCTTCTTGTTTAACAAGGACTGTGATACCATTGTTTGCATTGCTTCTATACATCTTCTTTGCTTCAGTGCTGATGCCATCATCTGCTTGAAGCTCAACTGTGAAATCACCTTTTGAGAGAGCAACAATGTATAGCATTATTAGTATGGTAACAAAGAATAAGGCCTTCTTCATTTTGATAGTATTAACTGACAACAAAAGAATGTCTAGCTAAGCATCAATGTTTTGGCAGAGATATGAATTAGGTGAGGTATGTCCGTGTAATCCGTTTATATAAACATAAGATTTCCTTGATGCTTTTTCTAAGAGTTATGTTTATCATTAGTTCCTGTCATTATTACATTTAAATGAAATTTGCTAATGTTTCCTATTTCTATTCTACTTTTAATATGTCACTAGTCAAGACAGCAAGACACAAGGACTACTGTGTACAAGAGAACTGAAGATAATTATAATCTTAAAATGAAGTCCTCCAGAGGTATGGTAGTTATAGTTATAGTATTTTATAAATTATTTTATTATTAGCATTTTTCAGTGAAGTTTGTAGCAAGTTTAATGTAATGCCATTTTCATTGAGGTATTTCTAGTGGGTATGGTTTTAATGTAACTCCACCCATACAAATCTTTTGAAGAGGAAGGAAAGGCAAGAATGGGTGTGGTTGAGTGTACTAATCATAATTTATTGGAACCATTTCATGTACTGTATGAAAAAGAAGGTACATCTATACTTATGATTATATTCATTTTATAATTGATTGCTACTACTGTTAATGGCAGAATGATGAATACTTTCTTTCCCCGACAGAAAGAGTTAGTAGCTCTTCCCTTGTTGATATTTTAACCCAACATTACTGATTGCCTGTGTATTTTTAATTATTACCGTATAGCAGGAAATTTTTTGAGGATAACAAATTTTGCAGATTTTTTCTTGATTCGCGAAATTAAATTCCTTGAAAATCAATCAATTTAATACGGTACAAGATGGCAGATTAGTGGAAATTCATGAAAATTAATTTCGTAAACTTCTGGATACGGGTCATTCGTGAACTTTATTATCCTCGAAAAAAAAAACCGCTATACGGTACTTACTGATTTATTTATTATTATAATCAGCATCATTACTATTGTTATTATATTATTTTGTGCTTTTTTATTATTTTAGGAGAATTTGTGGTTCAATTCAAGTTTACTGTATTGCTGATGCCAAATGGACCTTTAAAGTAATGAAGTTTAGGGTTTTCCACTGTTTTTGATATATTGCTTAGCATCTTGATAGCAAATTGCTCCAAATTTTGGCAAAACACCCTGTACATAGTACAGGGTTTGTGACATTTTACCAAAAATAAAAAGGAGAGAATTCTTCATTTTTATAATTTTTATTGATGTATATACATGTATTTATGTTGTGTAGAAAGTCTGAGTTGATTCTTGTCAAAACTTGATTTTTTACAAATTTTTAAAGTTGCTCCAAAAACCATGTGGCATTGAAGTGCTGTTTAGCTACTATAATTTGTTCAACTGTAGGCTACTACAAAATCATTGCTTTCTTGTATTTCTTTTTGTTTTGTAGAATAACTAATACATTATTTGATCCATCAGTGATTGAGAGCACCAATAAATTAGAGGATGCAGAACTAAAGGTAATAGAGTCACATTAGTAGTATTACTCATTTTACTGTTATTATATTTTAGACATTATTAGCAACATCAGTGTCAAAGAAAGCTAAGAAGAAGAAGAAGAAGGCTGGAAAGTCGTCAACAGCCACAGATGAAGCCGAGACAGGAACAAATGATGACTGAGAATAAGTTTAATTGATTTATTTATAGATTAATTATTGTTTCTTCTACTTGTTACAAAGATAATTTATTTTGTTAATACCAAACATGTGCTAATTTTATGCCCTACCATCTATGCTACCTTGTACTATAGTGTGTGGGTGTATCAAAAGCATCACCATGAGTTTACCACAGGAGCTGGAGGGGATGAGGGGTAGTTATCTAACTGCCAATACTGACATACAGTGCCTTTCATACACCCACACACTATAGTACAAACCAGATAAGCTACAGCTGTTGTGTGTTACTGAATATATACACTGGGATGTTAGTTGATTAGCCTTGGCTTCTATGTAACATAGATATATACTACATAACATACTAGCATCTACTCTTGCATATATACATGCTTCTAATCAACTAACATCCTCGAGTTGCATCAGCTTTGATTACATTTAATTTGCCTGGTTTGCAGCTTCATTACTCACAATACTTTTAATCACATTTATTATATAAACAATACAGGAAAACAACATCATTATAATAATAAGAAAAGTCAGCTTAAGCAAAAAAACATCACTATAATAATAAGAAAACTCAGTTTAGCAAAACAACATCATGTCAGTTAAAATAAGAAATAGGCAATCAAAGCTACAGCTATAAGTGCACCAATACCTCCAGTAAGTGCTCCTCCAACAATTACTGCTGTTCCTCCAATAGCTGCTCCAACAAGACCTCCAGCAACAGCTCCTCCAACTCCACCAATAGCACCTCCTATAACTGCTTTAGTTAATTGGCTGCAACCTTTCTCTGACTGGCTACTATGAGCAAGATCTTCAATATTTTGATTGGGTTGGGTGACATCTTGTACTTCATAATCAGCATCTGGTTGGACACAGCTGGCAAACAATTTCTCTCCAAGAAGATTGAGTACTATACTTATTCCAAGTGATAAAATAGCTCCACCAGCCCTGTGAAACATGTGCTTCAATGCTCCCACTAGCGTCTCACGCCAACTTTGATCAACAAGACTTTTTCTTTTTGGATGGCAAGAAAAAACAATATTGTTTACAATATCTGTAATTAATCCAACTTCAACACTCATCGACTCCAGCTGGTTTTCAATGCCTTTCTTCCAATCATTTTTCATTTTCTCGATTCCAATGGGGTCATCATCAATTTCAGGGGAAACTGAATCGCATTTTGTAATGACAACAATGACATTTTCCCACGTATCCAGAGAGTTGCATACATCAAATGCTATCTGTGTATCGTTACTGTCTAGTCTATCTTCCAAGGCTATGCACAGAAATACAGTGCAGTGACTACTTTGTTTGCATACCTCTTTAGCTTCACGTTTCATTTCGTCCAGGTCAACTTTAACGTCTCCTAGGCCAACCGTATCTGAAACAAAGTAGGCTTTCTTTGTATTGGATCCATCTGACTTTGTTGAACTTGCTTCTTCAATTTTAACCGTTTTAATGTGCTTCCACAGTCCTGGTATGTCGCTGCTCTTCGTCCCACTGGTAGGCCCAGAGCTTCCCTTGAATTTTCCTTCGGTGAGGGCTCCAGCAAATGTTGATTTCCCAACAGCAGGCCTTCCAAGTAACAACAAATGTGGATCTTCATTTGCCTCTGCACTATTGGCTACCTCTCTAACTTGATCTCTCTGCTTTTCTGTCAGATTAGCCTGCTTTTGTTGAATCTCTTNTGAAAATTTCATCACCCATCTCAGGCTAAATCTACGAACTGCAAGAACTGCCAACAATAGTTCCTGTTAGATCTAGCTAAAATATGATCTAGATCTTTTGTGGAAATATTACTTCTGTGGT
>NW_003549375.1:0-6670 GCF_000090795.2 Amphimedon queenslandica | reverse complement strand
TGGTACTGGTCGTACTGGTACATTCATTGCTATTATGGTTGAGATGGCTCGCATCAAGTCAGAGAAATTAGTTGATATCTTTAATAATGTGCAGTACATGAGGAAGTGTCGTCCTATGATGGTTATGAATGAAGTAAGCATAAAGAGCAACTAATTATTTAAGAAGAAAGATTTGCAAAAATATAATGATTATTCTTTCCTTTTACCTCTCTCTTTTAACATAGATTGAGTATGTTTTCATTCATGATGCTCTTGTTGAGGCTTTGAAACTTGGAAAGATTGAGGGAGTTGCTGTTGCTGGGCCCAAGTCTCTCGAAGAGACAAGCAATGAAGGAAACTCTGAAGGATCTTCTGATAAAAAGAGTCTTGTTGATGAAGAGACAGAGCTGTAGGAAGAACTGCTTTAATATGTACAGCTCTCATTATTGTTTTTATTGCTGATTTTGTCTTGTTTTTTATATTTACATGATTAGTTAGACTTTGTTTAATTTAAATATCTGAAATGCGTATAAAGTCATTTAATGAGGTGATGTTAATTATTAAGGATAAGTCTAAACTTTAGTTTTTCCATTTTTCAAAAAATCAGGCCACAGTATCTATACAACAAATGAACAATAATTATGCACTTATTTCCATCAAAAAGTCTTCCACTTGCGAGATATTGCACTTTACATTTCATCTTATTTGCTGCAATTGCGGGCATAGAGATGCAAGGATGAGGAACAGCCATCAATTCATCTGATGACATCACAAATTGTACGCCCCCGCATTGTTGCTTAAACAGGAAAAAGATGGCTGCAAGCAAAAAGATAAAAATGTAAAGTGCATTATCTTCCAAGTGGAAGACTTTTTGATGGAAATAAGTTCATAACTGTTGTTCATTTGCTTTATAGATACTGTGGCTTGACTATTGAAAAATAGAAAAAATAAAGTTTAGTTACCTTAAAAGGAGAGAACTCAAAACAAAGCTATGAATTAGTAATTGATTTTATTACTCTTTTTACCTCCTCTTTTCCCCGGGCCCTCTCTCTCTCGCCCTCTTTTTCTCTCTCTTCATTCTTTTCTTCAGAATAACATTTTAACAGTGCCTCCTAATGAACTCAAATCCTATTTGAGGCTATTTCAAGGCTCAAACAGAAGTTCTGGTACATATTTTTATTGTTATTATTATAAATCCAGTTGCATATGCTTATCACATGCTCATTGGCTGATGATGCTATAGAGACATCAAAAGAATGCAATTACAACTAAACTAATTATCTGTTGGTATTGTACAGGTGTTCATAGTGTACATTTATTTTGTGCATGAGCTTTATTAAATTCCATTGTCTTCATGTCACCTCTCTTTAGATAACAGAATTGTCGGTCACTAATGTCAAGAGTACATAAACCCTATTATACCTATTATGCATGTATTATGTACTCTTGTGAATATATTGCTAATAATTAATTCCCAATTTCCCCACTGTAATACACAGTATTGTTACTATGCTTAGACTCATTTTGAATTTTGACTGCTTCATTACTATCACTCTAGCTAATTGAAGACTCCTTACAAAGTAAAAGGATTCAGTTTACACTAGCTGGTGGCAAATACAAACCTGAACTGTCAATATTTAGTAAGTCATTCAGTTGATGTCAACATTTCTACACTTTAATTACTGTACACATAGTACTTGTGTGGCTTTTTACTGTTTCCTGTATCCTTGTCACAGTAAAACTGCATATTCATGTAGTAGCTAGATGGATATGTGCTCTACTGATATGTGCATCAATGACACACTTTAATTGTTAAATATACTATCCATCAATCACAATTATGCATACCTCTTTCATTTGCTATTCATGCACTTTAATCTACTCAAGTCTAAAATATTTCTTTTATCACAATTGGTTGAGAACTTTTTTGTATGTACATCAAAAATGTTTTATTTTTCTAGACAATCCAGACAATTTCAGAATCCAAGAGGATCTACCAGGGGATTAAGTTCATTGTAGGATTAGCAAACAGGTGAGAAACTAAGAGGTATAGAGGGGGACAAAGAAGAGGGAGAGAAGAGAAGAAATATGTACCATCATGGGGACAAGCAAATGGACAATGATGTGTTGTTGTGGGTTCATTTCAACCATGCACAAATTAAATTCTTTAAGAATAATGATGTTTCTTGGTGTCTAGATGTAGTGCTTCAAGGCCAGAGATTTCATTCTTGCTCAAGGAGAACAATTACAAATGGCAGTCTCGTGGTTGCGGAGGAAAGTGAGTCTAATAATAGCAGGCGCCTTGTAAGGAAGGTGTTTAATATGGTCTACTCTAATGTCTTCATAGATTAATGATCATTTTTGGTCTCATGCGTCTGCTTTCTCATTCTCTAATGAATCCTCGACTAGCAAAATATTCCAAAGGACAGTTATGTTGCATAGAAAGTTTGAGCTCATTCATGGTTACATGTAAAAACAAAATTTATAACCATTATCTGTCTCCACTTATAAACACACACAGGACACACTGGATGAAGCTAATGCTCTCCTCAATGAGTTAGAAGCCAGAGACTCAAGAGCACCAAATCCTTCACTTACAACAACCTCAACTACCTCCTCCTCTTCCTCCTTTAAATCCTCCAGAGAGAGTGGCAATACACCAGGAGGCAATATTGAAGGATAATGATGACCCACTCCCTCGTATAGCATTTAACTACATTTACTAGTTAATCTCAATATGCTAGTACAAAATGACTTTATATAGTATAAATTATTTTAATTAACTCGATACTTATACTGGTATATGTTGTTAGAGTAGGTTTCCCTGCTCTTGATATTACTGATACAAATTCATTTTGCATGTGACTGTGTGTTATACCCTGTATATGTTTATTCTATCAAGGTTGTTTTTAAAAGTATCTTAGTCATTGCAAGTTTTGAAGCCATTCTGTTTAGACTGTTGTCCGTGTATGTACATAGAAGTGCCTTGTGCTAATTTGTTTATGGCTGAGTATTTCTTTGCATAGTGTTGATTGTAATAAGATCTTATAGTGTTCATTTTTATGTCATCTCTCTTTTATATTATTGTGGTGTATATAATTGGTCTTTCTAGTGTTATAATGGGAACTTGTTAAAATTTAAAACCAATTTGATGCTTTCTATTTGTCTGGGCACTTTGGGATAAAAGTTTGTATATATAGATCTACAGGAGTCTCCTTTATGGTTGGGAATGTAAGTGGTACACTACATGTGATGCACTTTAATGAGAGGCTGTATTCTGTTGCTTAATTAATTGTATGTACATCATGCATGGCATGATGGTTGCATGTCATCTCTAACTGTGTTGTGTTATTTATTTCTCTTGACCAATGTTCCTGGTTGTCATGATATTTTTGTTGCAATGGTTCATCCACAGTTCTACTTCTACCATTAGTCTGCTCTACCTGCATTTGTCTGGCTTCAGTTTGTTATTTAAGTCCTAGCAACTCACTGCTCTTGACAGTCTAAGTTATTAGACACTATAAGTTATTGTGCCTATAGGAGAGAGAAATTATGTTGAAGGGACTGGCATTTATTGCTGCAGTCCTCGTTACTTTGACTTACAATGAAGTGAAGTCCCAAACTAGTAAGCTCTGGAATAATCATTATTGCTATTTAGTGCATATGTGATTACTTTTAGCTGTTACCATAACTGGCCCTGCGATTGTGACAAAGAATTTTGGAGACAGTGTGACATTTGAATGTATTGCAACTGGTTTAATACAAAGCTTAAGTGTCCATTATGCCATTGGTTTTTATAATGAAGCAGGAGTTAATGTTGGTGGACAGGAGCTTAATAATAATGTAGCTACTCTCAGTAGATCACTCACTATTAATAATATTGGTAGAGGTGATGTTGGTAAATACACTTGCAGGCTTACTATTGATGTCCTCAATCCACCTTCTACTTCGAAAACTGACACTGTAACATTACAAGGTAATCAGTAAATATAACCTGCACTATAATAACTGGCATATTTGTCTTGATATGTACACACTATATAATTATATATCCTTTTTGTTGCATGTCTTATTGTCCTTGCTCTTTTGTCACTATATAAATCAATTTTTTTATTTCATACACATTAGTGTCACCTGAAAATAACGTAACTGTTGATCGAGCACCTGCTGTTTCAGTAAAAAGTGGAGATAATCTCACATTGACTTGTTCTACTCCTGCTGGTCCTTCTAATTCATTCACCTGGTACTTTTATGAAGACCCTTGTGATCCTGATTTAGCAGCTTTTGATCCATGGGGTGAGTCATGTTAACAGTCTCATAATATTTGATTTGTACCTGCATTCTTTGATATTATTAATGTATATAGCTTTTATTTCAACTGGTGGTGGTGATATGGTGGGCAATGAAACAGTTTACATGATCGATTCTGTTGATAATTCTACTGACGGTTGCTATATCTGTAACGTTACAAATGGAGCTGGCTCTGGATTTAATGCAACTACAGTGTACATTGCTCCAAATATCACTCTCCATCCTGACCCTATAGTGACAACTGAAATCAATGGTAACGTGACTTTATCTTGTGACGCTGATGCTAGCCCTTTTCCAACTTTCCAATGGGAGAAAAAGGACACTAGTGGGGACTTTGTAGAGCTACCAGGAGAGACAAATAACGAACTTGAGATCATCTCAGTCAAATTTGAGGATGCAGGGGAATACCGTTGTGTAGTTACTGCCAATGGAACGTTGAATTCTATTGCATCTGATGTTTCTACTGTATATGGTATGTGATACTGATTTCAGTGTGTCTTCCATTAACATTCATGCATTCAAGTTACATACATAGGGTTATAAATGCAACAAAGTTACATGTACCACATTTAAGTTGCATATTCTCTTGTATTATTGATGCTCTTGTAGAAAGTTTGACTATAAATCATAAATTTTTGTAAATGTAATGTACACTAATCTATAATTTATGACTACACGTCTCAGTGATTACATTTTTGTCCCGAAGCTTGTTATTTTCCACCCAAATAGCACAAATAGCATTCTGTAGGTTACCTTAGTGCATTTATCAAAGTGGCTTCTGTAGGGCACACAATACTGCCTTTGATCTTGTAAAACATTCCAGTGGTATCTCTATGTTGTTGCTAAGGCTTTTAACATAGCATTCATGGAATTTGGAATTTCAAGAATGCATGTTATTATTAATATAATTATAATAGTTAAATTATATATCATTATACCATTATAGCATGATTGAGCTAGCCAATAATAATTATGTTATTTTTCTCTTTCTCCCTTTTTTCCTTGCATTTGTTTGTCATAGTATCTCCCGATGGTTCCGTCATTATTGAGCCCTCATTCCTGATAGCAGAGTATGGCTCAAGTCCATCCTTCACTTGTACAACTATGGCTGGACCTAATAATGCATTTTACTGGTATTATAACATCTCTGGTGCAGTCTGTAATGAGGACTGTACTGGAACTGATGAGAGTTTCAATGATTTTCTATCAAGTAAGAATTATAATATCTTTCTATTGTTAGTATGGGCATTTGATTATAAAACAAATTATCTCCATTATAATGTTTAAATTGCTATTGCATTTGTTTTATTTAGATATCAACAGTTCAATCAACCTGACATTAGTTGGTACTGATCCAGTCCTTACTCTTAGTAACATTGATTCATCAGTTGGTGGTACTTATCATTGTGTTGTTGTCAATGAGGCTGGGTTTGATATTGAAACTGCTACTCTCTACATTACTCCAACTATTGTCACTCATCCAATGAGTGTTAATACTTCTACTGGTTCCTCTGTGAATATGTTGTCATGTGTGGCTGATTCTTTTCCTGACCCTGAATATCGCTGGGAGAGAAGCAGCACTAATGAAGGACCATATACTGAAATAGCTAATAGTAAAGGCTCTACTTATGATTTGGGTACCATTGTTTATACTACTAATGGATTCTTTCGTTGTATTGCATATACTAATATATCTAATATTATCAATGAGACTGCTTCTAATCCAGCAATTGTTTCTGGTAAGATTTAAGCAATATACCAGTATTAGTGTTACTCTCTTTCTCTTTGAACTGCATTTCCTCTTGTATTCTAAATAGTGAGTCCTGCAGGCAGTGTCATGATCTTTCCCTTTAGTGCCACAGTCAGTGGTGGTACCAATGTAACCTTTACATGCTCTGCTGGAGGAGGACCAGGAAATACTTTTGCTTGGAGACATAATGCTAATGAAATCAGTGATGGAGGACGATTCATAATAGAATCAACTTCTTCCAGTACACTTACTGTTACTGATGTAATTGGAGCAGATTTTGGTACATATATTTGTCAAGTATCAAATCTTGCTGGAAGTGATACTGCTACTTCAAGAATTACAAGTATGCATTTATTTATTAAAAGTCCTATAATTATAATTTACTTCATCTCTCACTAGCATCACCTGAGGGATTCTCAACCATTAGTCCTGTCAATAATATAACATTGGACAGAGGAGATGATATCACACTAAATTGTGCTACAACTGCTGGTCCTCCTAGTAATATTATGTATGATTGGTATCATAATGCAACACAGAGTGTTTGCTGCCCTTTTGGACAAGATGCTAACATCACTGGTAAGTTTGGAAATATTGATATATTTCAAATTATGTTTTTGTGCTTTTGTA
>NW_003549374.1:0-6679 GCF_000090795.2 Amphimedon queenslandica | reverse complement strand
TCCTGTTGAAATTTCTTTCGGATATTTGCCGGATAGTTAATTAATGAAAGTTAATTAGTTAGTGACTGCAGACATCAAAAAAGCAAAGTTTTTATTCCCCAGGATGTTATTCTTGTACATTTCTGGTAGTTAAGAAGCTCAAAAATGATTAAGAAGTGGCTGACAAGGTTGGTAGCTTCAAGAACTTACTCTTTTATTGCTGGTCATTAACTGACAGAATTGCATTAATTAGTTATAAAGTCTAGTTATTAAGTTTAATTATCCTATTTGTCAAAAATTACTATCCGGATACTAAATTTATAAACGGATATCCGGATAATCAGGATATCTGTTTCAGCTCTACAACAAATATATTTGAAGTTAATGCGTATAAAGTAAAAAATATAAGTGCTCGGGTGAATGACAAAAATGGACTTTTAGTGTATTAATGTTTGGCTTTGTTCTGTAGGTCAAGGATCATCAAGTCTTTCAAGCAAAATGCTTCCCAAATGAGGTCGGAGGATCAGTCAAACACAGAGCTAGAGGTTCATGATGATACTAAAAGTGAAGATAGCAAAAAAAGTGAACCAACGACAAATGAAATAGTATAGATTAATAACTCATAAAAATAATGACTATATACATAATCTTGTCCTATAGTAATTTGTAATCTTTATTGATGTAGATCCATAGATCTAATTATATTCTGGTAATGCCTCAGTTTGGGAGAGTATGTATATAAGCAATTGTGAGCTCCTGGCTTAGGGCACAGTTGAAGTGATGCACTGATCAACTGATTCTTGATACTCTCCTCCAAGAGAGAGAAACTACCAATGGATGCTTTTGTGATTGTTCTTACTGCATAGTTCAACTCATTGATGACGACACTCCAGGAGCTGTGTCTTCCTTCTTTTGTCATTTTTGCTATAATCTTAGCAAATGGTCCTTCCACTTTCTTTGATATCTTGTGATCGACTGAGTCATTTCTCACTTCATCAGCAATATGCTCAACGTACTGTGACTGGCTCTATCTCCATTACTACATTGTAGTTTCCTGTTGTCTTCTCTCCTGGAGCTGTATGAATAACTTAATAAGTGATATGAAGAGGACAGCAGCAAGACAGATGTAAGAATTGAGTTTCTGGTAACTTTAATCAGATATGTAGCTAGGTTGCATAGTCTGTATCTATGATAATAATAGTCTATGCTATCTGTAGTCTATGACCATAGACTTAGAGTTGACCATCTATGAAATAATATTGACAAATCTATAATTAATTAACAAAAGTTACACATTTTTATATTTACAAAATTAACAAATTGAACTTTAAACTGCAGGATTGCCTGGCTCTGGGATCCTGGGCCCTGTGTTATCATGACAGTCATAAACACTATGTGTATCATAAAAAACCGGTACAGTTGATGTAACTGTATTAGTGCTTGTAATTGTTGGCCGCAATGTAACAGTGCTTGTAGAAATACATGTAGTGCTGGAACTAAAACTAAATTTGGTTGAAGTACTAGTATGTGTCAAATAAGCAAGTTTTATGGAAGTAGTAATATCTGTTGAAGTAATATGATGAGTTGAAGTATACGTTTGAACCATTGTAGTAAGAAACGTTTCAGTTTTTCCATGTGTGGAAGTAATATTGTTTATTACACTTTCATGGTATGTTGATGTAGAATGACATGTTAACATAGTAGAGTCTGAAACAGTAGTAATGGTTGTTAAAGTAATAGGGCATGTTAAGGTAGTACATTCTGTGAAATTAGTAGTTTTGGTGCAGGTAGTAGTATTTATTGAGGTGGTAACATAGATTGAGGTACTAGTACGTGTAACGACAAAAGTACTAGTAGGTGTAATCCCACATACATCAGTACCTATAAGCAATAAACAATAGGAATTAGGAACATAATACAAACAATAAATGAACTTACATTGTTTAACATGAAGAAAGCAGTTATTTGTTGTACTTTTGTAATAACTACTTAAAAAGAGAAAATTGATACTAAACTTAAGACAGTTTATTTTTAGTGTATCCAAGATGCAGGCAGGAGAGAGTAAAGGGTCCTTTTCCAGTAGTAATGCCACAGCACCAGAAACAAGAGCAGCAGCCACTGATGTACCACTTACAACTTTAGTACATGAACAAGTAGAACAAGTATGACTAGCAGCAGTCACAAATGCTCCAGGAGCAAATATATCCACACAGGGTCCAGCATTAGTATTATAGTTAATATAGTCTCCTATGAAAGTGCTACCGACTGTTATAGCTCCAGGATTGCTAGCAGGTGATTTAGTGCATGCATTACCACGATCATTACCAGCAGATGTAACTACAGGTATTCCCTGATTGACCACATTTGTTACCACTTGATTAAGAGAAGAGGAGAAAGATCCACCCAGTGACATTAAAATAACTGATGGTCTCCGTGTCATTCTAACCTTGCTAGCTGCATAGTTAAGTCCATCTATTATAACACTGTAAGGTCCTCTGCCATTGCAGTCTAGTACACGTACACTATAAACAGTAGCACAACGAGCTAGTCCAGAAACATTCCCAACTGCTAAACTGGCTATGTGGGTACCATGTCCATGACAATCTCGACCTTCTAAATTGGTATCATTGTAATTATCAATTGGATCATAACCTGGATACTTGGCTCTTCCATCAAATACATAATGATTGCAAAATACATACTTTGCTCCTCCTCCAAACTCACAATGATCATAGCGAATACCTATAATTGTATATGTATTAAATCCTGCACAAATTAAAATTCATATACCGGTATCAAGGACATATACATCAACACCATTGCCACATTCACATGGAGTGTATGGCCGATTGTCCAATACTGAACTGACTTGATCAATGCGATCCACAGCCCATGACATGTCAATGGATGCATAATTTTCTTTCTCTATAAACTCAATATTATCCTCATGTTGCATTAACTATTATAATAGTCAAATTATATAAATAATAAAAATGATCATACTCTTTTTGCTTGATCTTCTGTCAATTTTGCTGTAATTATTTTAGCAAATGGTCCTTCGACTTTTACTACTATTTTATGATCAGTTGATTGTTTTCTCACTTCATTGGCAATATGCTCAAATGTGCTATGACTGGTTTCAACATTCAGTCCTATAATGTAGTTTCCGGTTGTTTCCTCTTCTTCATCTGGCAGAAATGGTACTTGGTGACTTGAATCAACATCACAGTGGACAACTGCAAACATAATAATAGCAGTAAAACAGCTGTATTTCATGCTTGTGAGCATCAATTGAATTTTGTAAACTAGCTGCCACTGCAGTAAAATCTATGGATCTGTCTGGAACTAGATTGCATATACGTTTCTATATAATAGTATAGCATAAATATAATGGTAGGCTAGGCACGGGCCATCGCCGCCGCGCTCTTAATTGAATTATGAGAGGCGCTAGATAGGCCATAATGATGAGGCCTCGAGGCCAGGCCGTAATCTATTGCGGCTGTCTGCGCAGCATGAACCATAGCAGCCGGTTAATTGATCCGGATGGCTGGTACATGTACTGTGTATTTATGATGTGTGAGCGCCTAGTCTGTCTTGTATGCTTGAATGATCACAATCTAGACTAGTGCCACATGCTATAATGGTACGATTCATTGATTTTATCCGGCCTAGCTCTATTATTGAAATTTTATCATAACTAATGATTTAAATCAACTATAGAACAATTAGCCAAAATACATACAGTTATTCAGTCCCGGCTACAAACTATAATGGCCTTTGACATCTCAAATTGTTGTTGTAGCTACATATATTATTGTGACGATCAACTGTAACAGTACAATAAAAAGTTGCCGTAGTGGTTTCAGAATGATATACAACTGATGGTGGTGTTGTGCAAATTGTTACGGGACAGCTATAAGTTACAGGGATGACATGTGTTGAAGTAGTAGTATGTACTAAAGTAGTTGGATCCATTTTAGTAGAACAACATGTATAAGTTGTATGATGAATTGAAGTAATATGAACTGTTGTAGAAGCTTTGCATGTTAAAGTAGTACTGCTTGTTGTCGTTATATGATGTGTAATGTTCGAATGTTGTGTTAATGTAGTATTATATATTGGAGTAGTAATATTTAACACAGTAGTGTTAATTGTTAAGGTAGCATTTTTGAATATGGTTGTATTCTTCATTAAGGTAATAGTTTCGGATGAAACAGTGGTAACTTCTGAAGAAATAACGTGTGTTAAATTTATAGTGTGCGAGACAATGAAAACACTAGTTGGTGTTATTTCACATACATTACCTATTTGTGCCAAAAACAGAAGCATAATACTCGAAGTACCGTATAGGGGGTATATTTCATGGGGAAAATATTTCATGAAAATCACCTTTCAACCTATTCACAAGGAAAAAAATTTGCATTTTTTACCATTATTAGTATGATAAAAAATAATTTTCATAGATAAAAATTTTCACGAATGTTTTAAAACTGCAAAATTAGCAAAATTAAATCCCCGTGAAATATACCCCCTATATGGTATAATAATTATAGAAGTTAGAAACTTACAGTGTTTAATATTAAGAAGGCAATTGTTTGTGTTGCTTTTATAATGACTATCCAACAAAATGTAATTGATAGCATTTTTAAGACAGTTCTCTTTTAATTCATCTGAGATATTGGCAGGAGAAAGTAAAGGATCCTTTTCCAGTAGTAATGCCACAGCACCAGAAACAAGAGCAGCAGCCACTGATGTACCACTTACAACTTTAGTACATGAACAAGTAGAACAAGTATGACTAGCAGCAGTCACAAATGCTCCAGGAGCAAGTATATCCACACAGGGTCCAGCATTAGTATTAAAGTTAATATAGTCTCCTATTAAAGTGCTACCGACTGTTATAGCTCCAGGATTGCTAGCAGGTGATTTAGTGCATGCATTACCACGACCATTACCAGCAGATGTAACTACAGGTATTCCCTGATTGACCACATTTGTTACCACTTGATTAAGAGAAGAGGAGAAAGATCCACCCAGTGACATTAAAATAACTGATGGTCTCCGTGTCATTCTAACCTTGCTAGCTGCATAGTTGAGTCCATCTATTACAACACTGTAAGGTCCTCTGCCATTGCAGTCTAGTACACGTACACTATAAACAGTAGCACAACGAGCTAGTCCAGAAACATTCCCAACTGCTAAACTGGCTATGTGGGTACCATGTCCATGACAATCTCGACCTTCTAAATTGGTATCATTGTAATTATCAATTGGATCATAACCTGGATACTTGGCTCTTCCACCAAATACATAGTTATAATCTGGATATTTTGCTCCTCCTCCAAACTCACAATGATCATAGCGAATACCTATTGGTATAAAATTATTGTAATCTAGTATGTATGCTTTCTTACCAGTATCAAGGACATATAAATCAACACCATTGCCACATTCACATGGAGTGTATGGTTGATTGTCCAGAATTCTACTAACTTGGTCAACACGATCCACAGCCCAAGACATATCAATAGATGCATATGTTTCTTCCTCTATAAAAACACCCTCATGTTGCATTATCTATAAAAATCCAAATATATAATAGTTTTAATGCAGTAATTATAATAATTTTAGTACTCTATGTGCAGCATCTTCTGTCATCTTTGCTGTTACAATTTTAGCAAACGGACCTCCCACTTTCACAGATAGTTTTTGATCAATTGACTCCCTTCTCACTTCATCAGCAATATGCTCAAACGTGCTATGATTAGTCTCCTTCTTCATTACTACGATGTAGTTTCCTGTTGTCTCCTCTCCTGGAGCTGCACGAATAACTCGGCGAGACTCAACATTAGCGAAGGCAAGTGTCACTGCTATGAAAAGGAAAAAAGCGAAAGAGAAGCTGGGGCTCATCCTTGTTGAGGTTTAAGATCAAGTTCGGACTTCGGTATATAGTAACATAAATAATCTATGCTGGCAGACTTTCTTATTAGGCGCTTTTCAGTCTCATGGTAATTTTTCTGCGCCAGGGCTGGCCGGTTCAGTTGCATTTGTGGTTGGCAGGCCATATATCTACACAGCCAAGAATTGAAGTCTGTATCTGTCCAGATTACGGCAGTGTATCAGGTACCGTAGATCATTGTGATACACTAACTTTGGGCAGTCAACCGTATCAGGATGTAGCTACGGGAGACTTACTTTCTGTAAAACATCCTGTATCACTCCGTATACGGCAATGATTCATGACTGAACTCATTACATATTCATTGAAATTATTATTATTATTATTACTATTAATTAATAACTATAATAATTTTTAAATTTAATATTAAAAATCACAAAAATTAAAAGGAAGTTATCTATTGTATTCTATCTTTAATTTCTTGATCAATTGGCCTTTGTCTGATGAGCTGTGACTAAAAAAGTCAGGAATTATATACAATACCAACATGAAGAAGTCATACTTTCATGTAGAGGTGCTGACTGACTAATGGACTGTATACTTTTTGCTTCTTTAGCGATTTCTATGTTACAGGAAACAATAAAAGCAAGACTAATAAAATGTACGTACTGACCTTATATGCTTCATATTAATTTCTTAAATATCTAGAACATTATGAAGTTATACAGAGTATTTCTCAATTGCTAACCTTTCCTTTGTGCTCAACATTCATTTTTTAAAATTCATACCTATACCTATCGT
>NW_003549373.1:0-6680 GCF_000090795.2 Amphimedon queenslandica | reverse complement strand
GCAGGAACCCATTATTGATTGAAAGGTGACTTTTGACACATCACTAATTAGCTCTGAGGTCTCTGGTCTATCGTCTGCTTTATCTTTCCAGCATTTCTCCATCAGACGCGTTAAAAAGAAGTACCCAGTTTCGGCGATTGGCATATCAACAGTTGAAGGCCTGTCTCCCTGGACTACTTTAGTGTCAATTCTAACTGGTTGTACATTATGGAATGGATGACGACGGGCAATCATCTGATAAAGGAGCATGCCAAATGAGAATATGTCTGCTTTGTGATTATAAATGGTTCTTTTCTGTCCTATGTAAAGAACCTCTGGTGCAATGACACATTTATCCCCTTGAATACCCATGACACCTAATGGTGCCAAGTGTGTTGCTATTCCAAAATCGGTAAGTTTTGAATGACAGAGTGAAGTCTCATCCAGTGACCATAGGAGGACATTGGCTGCTTTGAGACTACGGAATATGATCCCGTGTTGATGTAGGAAGCGTAAAGCAGCTGCAACTTGGGCAGCAATACGGAACATTGTAAGTCTCGGGATTGGAGTTGATTCCTTGATGAGGTGTCTGTCAAGGGATCCCATTGGAGCCTCTTCTAGTATAAGAGCCGTCAATGGATGAACATTCACACCAACAAGACAGACTATGGAAGGATGATAGGATTTCTGTAGTAGTTTAGCTTCATGGCGTAGCTCATTAAAAGCTTCTTCCTGTCTCGTAAGATACTTTTTTATAGCGACACTTTTACCATGAAACTTTCCTCTATACACCTTACCAAACCCTCCCTCTCCTAGGAGGGAGTCCTTGTCTTCTTGAAACTTGATCTCTTCTGATTTGAGCAGATAATCAGCATCAAAGTCTTGGAGGAGCAAGTCAGGCATGATATCAACCAGAGAGACTTTGTGATTCCTCGCTGCATCTCTCTCATATCCACATTCAATCTGAGGTCTACTGCTAGTGATTATCGACATGTATTGATCTATTTTAAATTCGAAAGGTTTTTCACGTCCAAGCTTACGACACTCATAGCAAGGGACTCTCTGCTCTACACCAGAGTTCACACTATTCTCCTCCAGGCCCGGATACCACTCGTATATGAGGTTAAGTATAATATCAACCAACTGACAAATGAGCTTTGTGCCTTTACTATTTGGAGAGGCGAGGATAACAATGCCGTCCCTGTTTGTACCAGCTAGGACCTTTGATTTCCTGAGAGACTCAACCCCAAATGAAAGATCCGGGCCTTTGTAAACTATACCACTCTTCCAATAGAGGAGCTCAATGTCCTTGGGTTTGAGTGGCTTGGGATCTTCGTCATCCTCATCCACTATGAAACAGTTAATGTTGGGAAGGAGGAACTGGTTGGATGATGGAGAGAGAACAGGTGAGCTGATCATCTGAGCTGACATTTCATCAGTTACATTAGGCATAGGTGGTACCCCAGGTATTGTGTCCTCATCAGGAGTTGAATCAGTCTCATTGCTATGATCAGCTAGAACATCCAGTGCCCTGCATACCTGAGGAACTGTATGCATTATGCATGATATGAGACGACTCCAGAATCCCGGTGGAGATGAGGACTGGAAGTTAATGAAGCGAATGTAAAGAGGAGCAGACTTATCATATGGTATATCAGCCTTCTCTGGCCTCTCGTCTGGAAGCATGGAGGGGATCAGGATCTGACGATTGTTCAAAGGGAGGGCAATCTCAAACCGATCAAGGAGAGTGAGGTAACGCTCAAAGTACTCCCACTGGAATTTCGGGTCACGGAATAAGAATGGAACATTTCTACTGTAAAATATACCATTTTTAATGAAGGAGTTTTTCTCCCTGACTGTTACAATCTCACACATCACCTTATAAAACCATTGTAGATCAATAAAATAGAGCTCGTTGATCCCATGGCTCCTGTCATCATAATGGAGTATAGTACCAATGTCATTAAGAAAGAGTGTGGCAGTACGTAGCTCCTCATCACTGCATAAGTCAGTAAGATTAAGCTTGTGGACAAGATTCCTAAACTGAGCTACAGTCATGACGGGGTCTCTCAGACCTTTTCTGACCTCCTCTTGTACCTTCTCCAGCTCTTCGTTTAGCTTGATATAACTGGCTGGTATTTCTTGTCCCATTATTGGTAGACTCCTCTTTCCTCTGTATTTTGTTGCTTGATTGTATATGGCCTCCCTGAGGAGCTCAATATTCTCCAAACGGTTCATTAGACCAACTGCTAGTACCTCTGGTACCAATAGCTTGTTCTGATAGGTCTGTACTAGTTCAGCAACTTTCTCAAGGAGCTTGTCTACTTCAGGACGATCACCTTCTTCAACAGAATCAAGGTGAGTACCGACAATAAGGACACAAGAGCGAGGAGCTCTCAGTGCAATATTATCAAGCCAAGGTTTCAACTCTTGGATACCTTCCTCCCCATCCTGTACATTCCACGCCAACAAATACATTGATCGCTCTGATAGGAAACACTGATATATTGCACAGTACTCCTCCTGACCACCAAAATCCCAAATACTGAACTGGTACTCAATTTTCTTACGTCCCAGTCCCCCAGCATAATGCCACTTGCTCACATCAACCCCAACAGTCGACTGGTTGATACCGACATCAAGTCCTTGTAAACGGGCAACCAGTGTTGTCTTACCACAGTTCTGTTTCCCTAACAGCATGAGTTTCATTTGATAGAACCTACGAGCGGAGCGTAGTTTATTGTTGAGGTATCGTACACAGTCCCTGGCATCACGCTGCATGTTACGAGGAGGATCACTCAAGTCCTTGAGTCCGTCAGTAACAAGCTTAATAAGATTCTGTAATCGACCCATCTCCACTGGCAGAGAGCATATATTTTTATTGAAACTGATGTTCAAGTGCTGAAGACTCTTAAAGGAACAAACAGAGAGAGGGACAGTACGGAAACAATTATAACTAATGTTGAGAGTTCTAATGGAAGGAGCAACAATATCAGCTGGTAGACTAGAGAGCTCGTTTGAGGAGAGGTCAAGGACAGTGAGACCAGGGGACCACTCGTGTACATAAGGTATTTCAATTAGCTTGTTATTGCTCAGATTGAGCTCATTAAGACTGGGTAACTCAAACAGACAGCATGGGACAGTAACCAATTCATTGCGCTGGAAGTCTAGTTTTACCACCTGGAGAAGAGAGAGAGAAAAATACAGGAGGTTGCTGTTACCTATTATATCTAAAATACACTTTCACCTTTGCCTAGAGCACATTATGCATTCTTGCTCTTTTACAATTGCTGGCAACACTTCAATTTTTGTACACAGCACATAATCATTACATGATGATGTACAAGATTACAAGTACATGCTTTGTATGTATAGGTCTGTCTCTTACTTGTTTCAAATAGTCTCCAATTTCATTTGGGATGGCTTGAAATCCATTTCTAGCCAGTCTCAGTCTCTTTACCCAGTGTATCCTGCGGATCCAAGAGAGATCAAGTACAAGTAGACGGAGGCCATGCCAATAGACAGAACCCTCTTCCTGGTTCACATCAGTCCTCAGGAGAAGCTCCTCTCGTACAACGGAACTCTGATGGCGTCGTGCTATCTCTATTGGAACAACAGTTGAGACACGTCCACTTATGACAGCTTTCTGGACTTCAGAGAAATCATCATCATTGGCCAGTGGCTAAAAATAGAAATTGCTGTAAAATTTATCTGTGTACGTGTGTGTGATTATAGCATAAGGTCTAGGGTTAGGCTGTCAGGTACCTCAAACAATTTGGCTTCTAACATACTCTCTCTCTTCCTCACTTACATGTGTTGTGTTTTTTTGTGCTGGTACACCAAACAGCTTAAGGACCAAGTCTCTGTCATTTGTCTGTGCAGCAATGACCAGTAAGAGCATGGCCCTTGCCTCATGTTTCTGCAGTCTTTTAGAATCCTCCAGAGCTTGTTGGATGTTTTTGGCACCTTTGACGACAAGTCTCCCAACATTGAAATGGTTCCCAACCTCAACAGCAGCTGTGAGCGCATCCTCAAGGCAGTGAGGCTCCAAATCATCTATTCTGACTCGAAGTAACTCAGTTAGGTTATCACCATTTGTCTTCACTTCTTTAATGATCTCTATGAGTTAAAAATAAATTTTAGATAAGAAGATGAGATCATATTGCATGTACATGTATTTGTGGATTTTGGGGCAAAGACAGATAGGGAAGAGGGAGGGACAAATAATCTAAACCCAAACTGAAAATATTTATAACACAGTAATAAACAAGATCACTAAAGTGCATATCTTTGCCTCAATCTGTTTAATTAACAGTTTGCTTGCATGGTTAAAGTAGATGCATAAAATTGAGAGTGAAGCTTAGTAAAAATTTTGAGAAGCACTGCTACTGCAGCAATGTAAAGGTGTGGCTGCAATAAAGGATGTGCGCTCTGCCTCATGTCCACCTATAAACATTAATAAGCTCCATTTGTTGCATACAAACTTTTATTACACCCCTGATGTTTAAAAACCCTAACTGCTCATCATTCTAGAGAAGAGAACTGACTTGAATAAGCATGTTTGGACTATCATATCTAAAGAAATGAAGATGATTGGAGCAATTTTTTATATTATAATGAAAAAAGCTTCATATTAAGCCTAGCACAGCCTTGCAACCGGAAGTACTGTACAAACCACATCAATAATGCAAGGGTTGAACTTTGGTCAACTCATGCAGCGTTTGTACAGCACTTCCGGTGCATTTCCTGTCACAACACACAATATTAGCATTTTTATTAGTTCCATTTCTAAAAACTAGAACTATATATTTAAGTAATGGGTCTTTACATATCTAGAACTATATATTAGCTTTTCAAAAACTGGAACTAAAACTAAAATAGTGAGAATTAAAGTGTGGTTTTTGAAACTACAACTAGAACTTAAATGAAATGAAACTATAGCAGAACTATATGTATTGAAACATTAAACATCTGCGATGTTTACATATACAACACAATGTACAAGATGTGTGATGCATTAGAACATTTAACATGTGCACACATTGTAAGCTCTTCTTGCCTCGAAAAAGATGAATCAAGCATCACCAAGACAGAGAATAACTTTTTTTGAGAGGAATCAGGATTATAAAACTCCCAAGAACCCTACAAGAAAGTAGTGCCTCGAGTAGTGCCAGCTCATACAAGGAAATCACGTGAACATGCACACACCACACACACACACAAACAAAGGGATCACTTTACTGCCACAGGTAAGATTGGGCCTACATCACTAAAAGCAAAACAATGTATGGGGATGAGGGAGGCTTTATGTCTAGGGAAATAGCAAAATTAAGGTATGTAGGAGAATTTCCAGCATTAAGAAAAACGTTCTCATACATTTTAAAAAGAAATCAAATTGAAATGCATGCTACTAATCCTGATACAGAACAAACACATGTTAGCAGGGCTGATTATAGGCAACATGTGTACATTTAAGCACTTATTAATAAAGATACAAATTACTTTCTTGTACTTATAAATTTGATTAGTCTCTTAAACTGACCTTTGCTCCTTAAAAGTCGAACTATATTTGAATTTTTTCCCAGGCTAGCTGTCTGTCTTGGAGTTTTACCATAGTCATCAGTAAGACTGACATCAGCAGAACAATCTAGTAATACTCTGACACACTCAATGTGACCAACAATGGCTGCAAGGTGAAGCGGGGTGTAACCAGAATTAGCCTTGGCATTAACGTTAGCACCCTGTTCAATGAGATACGGAATGACTTTCAATCTGTTGCCAGAGACAGCTTCATGAAGAGGGGTGTAGCCAAAAACACCTCTTCGATTGTTGAGTAGATTGAAAAGGATTTCAGGTTCTACAGTGGCAACAAAATCCTACAAGAAAAAGAAATTAAATGATGTTATGCACTTCCACTTATACACATAATGAGAAGGGTCGTGCAGGAAAGAAACAAGGTGAAGCTCACCAACCTTTATCTTTTCTATCTTTCCATCGTGACAAAACTTGTGTAGCAGCTTGGCGTCATCTTGCATTACACCAGCCATGAATGAATTGAAACAAACGGTAGTGTACTAGGACTGAGAGTAGGAGAAAGCAAAGTCAACTCAGCAGCTAGCTCTAGCCCACCTACAGCCACACCTAGATCTAGAGCAAACATTAAAATTCTCTAGATCTAGATTGTTCAAAAATAGGAAAATTAAACAGAGCCAAATCTAAATGGATCTAGTTGTGAAGCAGCATGTATAGTCAGCTACACCTCTAACAAGTGTAGAAGTAGATCTAGATCATTGTTGTTTTCACCACCTCATTAAGGTTCTCTCCACCTTATGATGCCTCTAGAGAAGTCTTTAGACCATATGTGGCAAGATATAGGTGACAAGCACTATGAACTAATTTACTGGTAACTGTAGTCACAGAGTAATGAAGCACCATAGGTGCGTGGACTCGCCTAGATGCTTTTTACTATTTTGAAGCTACTATTATTTGTGAGTGGTAATCTTTGCAGTGGCTTTAAAATTGGCAAAAATTAGTACTCCCACTTATTAATAACTTAAGTTTATCAGTAGTTATAATTCAAAATTGCAAAAAATATTAGAAAAAGATAAATGGTTGAAACTGTACAAGGCCAACAAAGCTATCATAAAATTAAATAGTATTTATTTTCTTTTCTCACCTATGTAAATTAGTGATTTGCATTA
>NW_003549371.1:0-6680 GCF_000090795.2 Amphimedon queenslandica | reverse complement strand
TAATATTGAATACAGTGTACTTCATCATTCTTTTCATAGTACCAGTTCATCAATACTGTATTGTTATTAATTGGTATTATCTTTATATTAATAACTGATACTGGTACACCTATACATAGATACAGTATTATGATACATATGGTTCATGATGTATCTTACCTGCAATATGTACTGTTAATGTACTGTAATGATATCCATCTCCAGAGCAGTCAATAACAGTTCCATTAAGTTGTGATGGAACAGACTCACTAGTAGCAGTACTTGTTATTGTATTATTAGCATTAGTATCAGTAATGGCTAAGATGAAGCTGTCAATCTGATCAGTTTTATTTTTATCACTGGCTAAAATAATACGAATGTCACCATTATTAATTCTCCATACAATAGCACCTCCACTAGTAATACAAGTGAATACTAGTGTATCTCCAGGACATACAATATCATATGATGGAGAGGACTGATTGAATGATAGCACTGTACCTGATGATACTGCATAAGATAACTAATGATTATTGATGAAACCACTTACCATTGACTCTACTTGACAACAAAATTAAGAAAACGATAATCATCTTTGAATATCAACCACACACACACACACACACACACACACACACACACACACACACACACACTTGTGAGCTGTGACACACCCATACATGTAGTTATAGTTATTCCTTTGTCGCATACTATAGTTCTATTCATTACTCCATGATTATGAATAATGTATAGCTTATACTATCAACAGTTCTGTTAGTGAGCTTACCCACAAAAGACCAGTATTGTTCCAAGAACTCAAAGCACTAAGCATTCCTAGAATTATTTGAAAAATAACTGGAAGCCCTGTTCGTGGAATGGTTGGTTTAGCAGTTAACATAATGACCATGGAATGATGATTGTATAGTGTAGACTGATTGTTATAGTAATAGTGATATATCAAAGAATAAAAATAGTTCAATAGTAATGAACACAGACTCACACATACTACACAATGAGTTTAAAAATAATTAAAAACACATTATTATAAAGAAGTTTATGTCACAGCAAATATTGTAACCTGGAACCACCAAGGAATTTCAACTATAAAAAAAAGAGACATACATTAAACTATTATATTTACATACATGTACATTATGGTATACTTACTGTTATATTACTGCATATGTTACTGGTTGAACACTAGTGGGTGGACACTGTGGCCTACTGTCCTTAGGGACTATCATTAAATCAGCATAAAGCAGGACCTTATTAGCTGATTCAACCTAACAATATACACTGTGTAATTATAATTTTTTCCATAATGACACTTTCATTATTTTCCAATTGTAAGTCCCAATTTACGCATTATTTTGTACATCAATGCTTTTGAATGCTTTCTTGAGAAAACAATGAAACTATTCCCAAATTAGAGTATACGAGAGCATATAATACATTAATCTTCTTATAGTATTATCATTATGAGCTATAGTTAAGCTATGAACTCAGTTTTGATTTCCCAAAACTCTTATACATGCATGCATCACATATTTTCACTGACTGGTACTTGATTTACTGTGGAATAAACAGAACCTTCTCTGTCATTATTAACCTGTAATTAATATATGCCATATAGCTAGAAATTTCTGTGGCCCAAATATTTTGCAAATTGCCATCAAAATGGCTTTTGCAGATTTCATTTTTGCAAATTCACCTTACCTTTTAATTTAAACAGGCCAATAAATTGTGTACCAAAATTTTGAGGACTAATTTTTTGCAATTTTTTCCAAATCCGCAAAATTAGCAGAAATTTTGGGCCACAAAAATTTTTAGCTATACGGTATATTATTGTATTTACATTTAAAGTCATTGATCTAGGCTTACTTATATAAGCAGAAACATATATAGACAAATACATCATATACAACAGCAAACTCACTTGATTTGTATTGACTGTAGAGTAGATGGGACTCTGTCCATTCTGTTCATCATTTATCTATTAATTATTATTATTATTATTAATATTAACATGCATACATTATAATGATAATTACTTCATTGTAATTGTATTGAGGAGGTATTGGTGGAGGTACTTCTTCATATTCCATTATATCACCTTTCCTAATGACACTGTACTGACCTAAAAACAATGCCCAGTACGATATACACAATATACATGTAGCATGTTAATGATATTCCTGACCCTACATTGTGAGACAGTTATTGTTCTACTTTTATGAACTATCAATAAACATATACCTCACCCATTCCTCTTCTACCATGCAATTTTCTCAAATACATATGCATACATTCTTACTTTCTATAGAATGTCCTCCAGCAGTTGATATTGCATACAACTCCAATCCAGTTGGTTGTGGATTGTTTGTGCTCCTCAGCTAAAATAAAAGTATCAATGTGTAAAATAAAAATTTAAATTTACCTCAACTTCTGTGTTATCATTTATATCCCTAAAAATATTATTATAAATAAATAAATAATATTCAATTCACCACCTTTCTTTTTTCTTTACACCTACAGTAATTAATCATAGGCAGCACATGGTGTTCATACTTACTTCTATGTTTCCTTCTATACATAATGCAGGTCAGGATTACAATCACTGCTATGATACATGTAATTACTATAGCACCAACAGCACCAAAAATTGAAAACAATAAGCTTGAATTCATAGATCCACTATTTGGTGGCATTACAGTACTCATAACTGTTGACTGTGTTCCATAACTTGTTACTGTTGAGTGCATTATACTACTTGAATTTGCTCCTACAAATGTGTTTCCAATAATCTTTGATGTTGTGCTTGTGATATCTGATCTTTCAGTAACTGCATGTATTAATGAAAATACATGTAGATCAATTACATTCAAGTACACTGCTATTTAATTATTATACTAACCAGATAATGAAGTATATGCAGCTAAACTAGTTGTTGCTAGAGTTGATGAAATACATACATTCGTATTGTCATTTATATGCCGAAGCTTAGTTATGTTTACTATATGGAATTACAAACACAATGCACTATACTCATCAGTTCATAATAAACAAACCTGTAATGTTAATCAGTGGTCCCTCTCCAATAGCATTAACTGGTTTTATGTATACAGTATATTCATTATTGGGATATAGTCCATTAATAGTTACATTAGTATCAGTTGTATTAATAGTAATATTGTGTACACTAACAATGTAATGTACTGGAGGATAATGTAATGTAACATCCTATTAATAATAATAATGATAGTTAATAATATCTTAACATACTTCACTGATATTCCACCATATCGTAATAGTATCAGTTGATATCTGATCCCAACTAATATTAACAACTTGAGCTGGTACTATAAGAAATACAATGAGTGTGTGTGTGTGTGTGTGTGTATAGTACTTACCATTCCATATATACTGTATTAATGATGAAGGAGGTCCTTCTCTTCCAATAGTATCAATAGGAATAATAATAAATGAATAATTTATACCAATAATAAGAGAAGGAATAGTTGCTGATGATTCTTTACTGATCATATGTTCATTAATATTATCATCACTGATTATTGTAATATTATAATATTGAATACAGTGTACTTCATCATTCTTTTCATAGTACCAGTTCATCAATACTGTATTGTTATTAATTGGTATTATCTTTATATTAATAACTGATACTGGTACGCCTATACATAGATACAGTATTATGATACATAGATACAGTATTATGATACATATGGTTCATGATGTATCTTACCTGCAATGTGTACTGTCATTGTACTGTAATGATGTCCATCTCCAGAGCAGTCAATAACAGTTCCATTAAGTTGTGATGAAGCAGACTCACTAGTAGCAGTGCTTGTTATTGTATTATTAGCATTAGTATCAGTAATGGCTAAGATGAAGCTGTCAATCTGATCAGTTTTATTTTTATCACTGGCTAAAATAATACGAATGTCACCATTGTTAATTCTCCATACAACAGCACCTCCACTGGTAATACAAGTGAATACTAGTGTATCTCCAGGACATACAATATCATATGATGGAGAGGACTGGTTGAATGATAGCACTGTGCCTGATGATTTTGCTAGATCTATGGAGTAAATAATGAAGCATATTATTTATCTAGCTCTATAGAACTTACAAGGAACAAAGCTGGACAATACAATAAAGTAGAGCATTATTTAGACAAACAAAAAAACACCATAGATCTATGTACGATAATAATCTAAACATAGCCATGACGGCGGGTGGGGGATAGTTTTTAATTTTTTTAGAAAATAGATTTTGCGCAATGCGCAATTGCGCGTGCATTTATCTGTGAAATATGGCTGTAATTTGTGATTTGCTCAATAAAGCATGGACATCAGTCACATCACGACACAATATGATGCTTCTTCTTTTTCTAGTGTTTATGGATATGACTCAGTCTCAGGCAGCAGGTGTGTTGTAGTCAGGCAGACCGTCGGTCTTTGTCACTCATGACTAGGTCTAGCTGTAATATAGTATTGCCTGTATTGGTATTCCTATTGGTAGATCTAACACTGAATTCAGTGTCTAGAATAAAACAAAATAGTATGGTCAATATTATGTTTCCGCAGCTAGAGCCTTTGTTTTACCAGGGTCTAGGTTGCCCCTCATAAGCTCAGTGATCAGGGGCGGATTTAGGGCCTAAAAATTTATCTAGTGAAGTACCGGTATTAGGCCTGAGGATTTTATTCCCAGAATAAAAAAAGAATAATAGGTGGTCTAAAGAATAAAGAATAATTCTGGAATAATAGGGCAAAATTTGTAAAATTGTGCAGTAGGTGTGGCTGAATGCTTAATAAATCTTGTCTAACACCTTCAAAGATACCCATGAGTGTGCTTTACAAGACTCAATTGAGGCATCATTATAATGTTACAGTATAATGAGCATTAAATGCGACAAATTTTGTATAGTTATTTTGTTTATTTTTATAATACTTGGGAATAATAATAGGAATAATAGGCAAATATATTGGGAATAAGGGAATAGAATAATGGGGACATTTTTGGGAATAATATCCTCAGCCCTAACCGGTATAAAATTAGTTTTATCTATGTAAACTGTGAAACAGCTGCAGTACTTGACTGTGTAAACAATTTGTAAACCACAAATTTTAACTTTCCAAATAAAATCCTGCCATAGATATTAGAGTACAGGAAATATCTATGGATCCTGCAAGCCTGGTTGTAGGTTGTATACTGTATCTATGACTACACCCACTAATTACCCCACTCGTATCATTAAGGCCCCCAGAAATTCAATCCTAGATCCGCCCCTACCTCAAATGATAGTTGCATCACCTCAGTGGTAATCACTCCCATGCACCTACTGACTTATATATCTTTTTATAGTCGCACTATTGCCAAATGGTGCAGTATCTATTTGTCAAAGAGAACTAAAAATCACATGTAATGTAACTGGATCTATACTAGTATGGACGTATGGAAGAAGTATAACCAGTTTTAGCAGTGTAGATACTCAACCACAGTATATTGCACCGTTCAGTTTCATATTACAGTCTCATGGTAACGGTACACTGGTGTCAGTTGCAAGTGTTAATGTGTCTGCTTCATTAAATGGGAGTACCCTTGAGTGTAGGGATACACTAATCATCACAGGTTCCAGTATAAGGCAACAAATCACCTTTAATGTTAAAAGTAAGATTTTATTATAATAATACTTTAAATTGGCGTAGGAATTTTCAACTGATGCATTACCAATCATTAATGTATAGCTCATAATAATGGCTATATATAATAAGTACTCTGTAATACATCACATGACCAAACTTTACTACAGCACTTAAACTAATTTGTAGAATTAATACAATACCTAATGTGAAGTGGGTTTCATAAATAAGAGATAGGTTACTTCTTTATAAGTTCTGACCTAGCATGTTTATGCTACTGCTACAATGTTTTAGCATTCCAATATACCGTATAGCTGGATTTATTGACGAGTAAAAATTTTACAAAAACAGTAAATTTCCCCGGTTAGCGAGTTTTAATTTGACAAATAGTGCCCTTCACATACACGCGGCACAAAGTACAAAATTTTTGACGGGTATAAAATTTGACGTTTTATTTTAAATCATCAACTCGTCAAAATAGAATAAATCCCACTATACGGTAGTCATGCCTACCTGTAAAGGCAAGCATAGAATTCAGCAGTGTTAGCACCATGTTTCTTATTAATCATTACTGTATAGCATGATGAGAAATACAAGGTTATGTTATTTGTATAGATCTTTTTGAGTGATGTTGTTTCTCTCATAACAATTGTTGTATTAATTTATTTTTTTATGCTTATAAATTTAATAAATTATTAGTTAATTAGATTAATACATTTCTTTTCTCATTATAGATTCAGTACGTATCAGTTATCTTCATGTTGATGCTGTATCATCAGATACATTATTAATAATTTGGGCTGGAGCTGATTGTATACAATCATATGATGTATTCATTAATGGAACTAATGTTAATACTACCAATGGAATGAGTCTATTGTATAATACTGGAGGAGCTATTGGCAGTATTGATGTATTGGTTAATAGTGTTGATTATTATGGAAGAGCAGTGGGTAACTTATCAACTCAATATCAATTTAACAGTGAGTGATTTAATCATAACAGTATACTGCATTTCCTTAAATAAAAGCCCGG
>NW_003549370.1:0-6688 GCF_000090795.2 Amphimedon queenslandica | reverse complement strand
TATGTATAATATCTATTAGTTGATACATCAGATACTACTACTAGTAATAATAGACCAACTGAAGCTACAGCTAGTACAACAGGAACAGGTATTATAACTACATGTATATTGATCAGTTGTGAACTGATATTGTGTGCAGGTACTGTTGATCTTGATATTGTTAAAGGAAAAGTTCAAAGTATCTTAATGAAAAATCAAGTTGCTTTAAAGAGAGCTTTCAGTCTATCATTGCAAAGCATATCAGATCAACTCCTTCAAGTTGGTATCATATCTCAAGATATACACAGATCACCATCTTATGATGACATCATTGGATCTTTCTTAGCTGGTCTTACTTTCATACGCAGGCAGTCTAAGCTTAATAAAGAATGTGACACTTTTCTAACAGCATTATCTAATGTTGGGGGACCAGTAGCTCGTGCTGCTGGTATGTTAAGGGAAGATTGGGAACAAGCAATGAACATGTAACTTTATTATTATCACACATGCACCTAATTAATATACATGATGTATACATGTATAATTATTTGTATACTCATGGATGTATACCTTTTATTTTGATTTATTAATTAATGTATACATACATAACTACATGTATGTGGGCCCTGCTCCTGTCCAGTTCCATTATGAATATGAGAGAATATGAGACTGGCTAGTAATAGTAGGGGAAATGGTAGCCTGTAGGTTAGGACTTAGGATAATAGTCATCACTGGTTCTTTACAACAGAGAGAAGGTTTGAAATTGGTAAAATAATGATTAAATATGTCATATTAGAGTACAGAGGGATTGGAAACGGGGCATCTCCGTATACATCGCTAGGATACGGATGCTAGTTGACAATTTGACATTTGCATCTGGCAACGCCTAGCAACGGAGGCTGTCTTTGAGCAAGAGCTGTCTTTTTGAGACCTGTCATTCCAGCAGTGGTGTCACTATACGTCATTATTTATATCAAAGGAAGCAGAAGAGACCGGCATCTATCCCTAGACTAATTTTTATGTTGCTAGCATCATCATTTACACTGAATATTTGCTCTGGAATGAGAATGCTTAGAATGACATTTTGTTTTGTACCCTTATCTCAGTAGTGTTAGACAGAAAACAATAACTTATTCAACCACTCAATAGAGATTCATAATGTGGAGGTCGCCCACTATGTTTCGTTTGGAAATACGGTTGCATCTTTCCGGCTGTAACAATAGATTTACTGATTAGTTCGAGAGGTTTGTTTTGTACCCTTAACATAAAAACCAAAGGGTCTGTGACATTAGCTATCACACCATTGTATTGCTTAGAACACACCGGAGGTCGCCAACACCATTTCTATTCAATAGGTTGTACAAAACAAAAAATAGAACTAAAATAATAGTAAATGTGATCAAAAATGATTGCTAATTCATAAAACACTGAATTTAAACTGCAAACAGATACATTGCTACAGCAGACAGCTTGGGCAAACAGGAAGAATGTCTCTAAACATTATTGAAGGGTTACCTGCACAAAATAAGACTTTATGCAACAAAAAACCACCTGAGAAGCTTGCTTACCTTTTTCAACTTTCGGCCATTTTAATTTTACATACGAGTATTTAGAGAAATTATTTACGGTACTATCACTAGCATTTTCCTGTTGCTACGGCCCGTTTGTACTCTAATATCTATGAATGTGTTTATTATAAAGAATGTGTCCCCACAAAATAATATAAAAGTTAGCTATTAACTTATACTGTGTTTACACTAGCTTCTTTAACTGAGCCAGCCCTGTTTAAAGTGGGCCAGCACAGTTTCATTTGATAGTGTAAACAGTAATTAAACTGAGCTGAAGTGAACTGGGCTAAACCAGGCCGGCATGGCACAGTTAGTACAGGAGGGCCAGCTCAGCCTGGCCTTATTACAATAGCAGGGTGTGGCCCTTCTCATGTCATATGATTGAACAAATGCCTCGACAAAATGCAAAGTTGCAAACTAAACAAGCAACACAGCAACATTAATGGCTTCTTCCAGTTCTTCGTTTAAAGGTTAGTATTCTGTCCCCCTTCCCTCCCTGTCTCCTCTTTCTCTTCTTTCTCTCATTATTATTTCTTGTTACAGGTATTGGTGAGATATTTGAGCATTCAGCTCCTGTAGTAGGAGAATCTCTGTTTGTATGGGGAGGGTCCAAGCCTTGGTATCATGGAGTACATGAATCTCCTCAAAAGATAAAGCTGTACTCCACTATTGATAGACTGGACTTTAGGACTGGTCGTTGGTCCTCTCACGTGACCAGAGGAACGTCACCTCCTCTAGGACCTATAGGATACTTCTGTACTGTCAGAAACAATGACATCTTTTATATGGGCGGCTACTGTGGACATGACAACTGCTATCATAATGATGTCAACTTATTTAATACTTTAAATTATGAATGGAATAAGTTAATATCAAGTAGCGATATTGTAATGAAGAGAGGGTTTGGTGGTATGGTGTGTATGGAGTCTATGGGTACAGAATACCTCCTAGTAATAGGAGGACATGGATCTACACCCACTACATACCAATCACAGTATCAATATGATCAGATGGTTGCTGGCCATTTTCGTACTAATGAACATAATTTATTAAGTTTATCAACAAGTAAGATCCAGCTCCAAATCATAATGCATCTCTTTAACTATATACTTGTGTAATATAAAGTATTTTAATATTTTTCTCTGTTTCTACTAGTTTATGCAACAATAATGATAATCTTTCTCTTTTAGGACAGTGGATTATTCCAACTATTAGTGGACAGTGTTGTCGTCCTACTTCAGTCTTTACTCTTACAAAGATCAGTAATAATAAATCTGTCTTGTTTGGTGGATCAGTGACTGATGATGAAGGATATAATTTACATGTTAATAATGTCTATACATGCCAACTTGAATCTGATGCTACAATAGTAAGTTACTTTAATAATTAATAAATTAGTATACATGTACATACAATGTACTGTATAAGATGATTTATTGGCAAGGAATTAATATTAGTGATTGACAGTTTTGTGAAGAAAATTGTCAATATAAAATCCACCATTTTGTTTCAATATGAGCTTACTCAATGACAATTGGCAAAAATCACAAGATAATATTTTTGTTAATGTGTCTTGTTATTGCATTAGTAAGTTTTAAGGTCACCATTGGTTTGTATCTTAGAGCAGTGACACTAAAATTTGCATGCACAAATTTTATTCATTTTCCATGTACTGTATAGCTGGTTTGTTTTGTGAGGCTAAACTTTCATTCTTTTTGTTCTTCAAGATGGGAGAACAAGCAATTAGCCAAATGAAATTCCAGTTTAATGGGCGATGTACATGTAGCTTATCAACGTCTTCAGAGTGAATGTTTAACCTCAGTACCTCACAAAAGTCATTTTGAGAATGGAAAACGAAAGTTTACTCTCACAAAACAAACCCGCTATACGGTACTAGTTGCGGTATTGATGACTGTGCATTCATTTCTAATTATTGCCCTCATTTCATGTGTTAATCATGCATGTACATGTACATGCATGATTAATGATAGTAATAATGTTTTATTGTTAATGTCTTTATCTAGCACTGGGAGAGTGTTAAGGGACCAGTAGTACCTGCTAGTGTACAGTGGCCTGTGGAGAGACGTGCTCATGCTATTACTAGTATCATCAGTGACTCACCTACACTAGTAATGATAGGTGGAGTGGATCAGGAGAGTCAACTAGTAAATGATAGTTGGTTACTTGATACCAGTCAGTACCAGTGGAGTAAGGTAATGTCAGTTTGTGAGTATCAGTGTATAGTAACATGTTATATCACTTATTACTAGTCATTGTATTGTTATGTTATATTATATCAACAGATTGTTCTACCTGAATCTGTTACTGGTAGATCAGATCATTCCTTATCATCAATAATGATGAGTCCAGACTGTGTGTGGTTGGTGGTAGTGGGTGGGGCTGGAGCAACTGAAGTGAGAGATCTGGGAAGAGGATATGAGGAACCATGGAGTCAATTAATCACTGATCCTAATATCACAATGTTAATAGAATTAGGTAAAATAACATCTGCATGTATATGTATGATAAATTGTAATGCTTTGTAATTCATGTACATGTACATATACATACATGTACATGTATATAATACCAAGAGTGGATGATTATACTTTGATACACATACATCTTTATATTCATGCTGTATAAATTATAATATACAGTATTGTACATTAGACATTTTAAATTACCATGTAGTGAGCTCCTCGAGGATAACAGATTTTGCAGACAATTAATGAAATAATAAAATTACAGCCCGGACAGGTACAAGTTGTACAATTTGACAAACAAAGCTTAAAATAAACTATCACTACATTTATGCAAGCTATGTAAACTACAAGTAGTTATGATAGCGGAGTGTATAGTGCATGCTTGTATATAGTGTATCATGTACTAATATCAACAAACAAACAGATGTATACATTACACTTTACAGGCACTGAAACTATGCACACATGTTAAATTGAGATGTACTCACTTTATTCTCTAGTTTAGTTGTTTGTCAACTTGTACCTGTCTGGTGCTGTAGGTATTGTGGCTGAATAGTGAAAATTCATAAACTGGCAGTATTTGCTAAGAAATTAATTATTATCCTCAAAAAACTACAATGCATGCACCAACTTTATATTTATCTCTGTCATGTTCTTATCCCCTTTTTTTGCTTCCTACATGTACCTCCTTTTTATATTCCTTCTTCTGACCTTTATCCACTCCTCTCTTTCTCTCTCTCTCAGTTCTCATTAAAGGTCAATGGACAGTAAGTGAAGTACTAGATTCTACTGATCTTACTAAAGAGGCCTATCAACACAAATATCAATCATTCCTTAAAACAAGACAATGGTGGCAAGATTGTTTTATAGTCTATCCAACAGAAAAGGAAGTACAACAGCAGCAGTACATACAAGTACTGCAACACGAGTTAAGAGTATTTGAAGTAAATAAAACCTCACTGCAGGAAGCACTCCTTGAGGCTAGTCAGCAAGGTATAGTCCTCTACTGTGTGTGTGTGTTTATTATTTTGTGATTTGTGAATAAACTTTACATTAAGAGGTGATATATCTGACACATTTAATTACTAATGACACATTATGACATGATTGTTAATTGTTGTTAATAGTGTATATGTGTATTGGTTAGGTGATGTTACTGATGGTACTTACACTAAGACTCCTCCTCCTCCTGCTAGTGTTGATGATTCTAAAGTGAAGAGTTCAATACAAGAATGGAAGAACATTACTGGTGAGGTTATACCATGAGTACATTACTGTATATCTAATGATGAGATAATACATTGAATTTTATGTAGAAGAGATTGAGAAACTTAAAGCTATAGTTGTTGATAGTGAAACTTATATAGCCACACTGACGAAGGAGAAAACTTTAACTAATGGTAAAACTATCATTGTATTACTGTATGATGATACTTTCTTTTATGTAGAAGAAGTTGAGAAACTTAAAGCCAAAGTTGTTGATGATGATATGGTAATTGCTAAACTGACAAAAGAGAAATTGCAACTAAAGGAAGAGTTGCAGTCATTGAAAGACACCACAACTGCTGGTAAGAGTATCAGTATATTAATTATTAGTAAATACATTTCTATTGATGAAAAAATGAGAAGCATTTTAAGGAGAGAGAGCCAGTAAGAGATATTGGCAATCAGTTTGATTATATTGTTCCTTCAATAGTAACTTTAATACCATTGTTATAAGCATTGGAATTTGTTATCACTAGTAGACATTAATTGACTTCATTAACCCACAAATATTTCATTGTATAAACAAAACTGATTATATGTACTCACTCCTTCATGTACCGTATAACTCAAAACTTTCGAGGGTAAAAACTTTTGTGAATGAGTGAAAAGAGAGATATTTACGATTAAAACTTTCGCAAATGGCCCAGCTAGGTCCATTGCATTGAGGGTGTGGCTAGCAGCTCTATACTTGAAGATTGGGAGAGCTCCTACAGCATCAAACAAATGAAAAGCATGACTGCAAGAGAGTTTTGGTCTTCTTTCTTCGAGATACATGTACAACTGATAGAGGCCATTTCAAGACAGTAAAAGCACATGTGCACAATTAATTAAAGCAAGCCCACGCCTACTTGACCACACTCTATTGAATTTTTGCGATGAAAACTTTTGCGTTTGAGGCCAAAACTGCAAAATTCACGAAAGTTTTCAGCTTTGAGCTATACAGTATATCAGGGTTTCCCACAAAGCAGCTAAACAGCATGAGCTTCATGAGCTGACATGCTTACACAGGGCTGCCAATAGGCTACCTGGGGCCCAGGCTAAGACAAAAACTTAGATGGGGCCCTACTAATACAAATTCCCTCTTATTAATAACTGTACTTTTGTAATGTGCATGTGCAATTAAAACAAAATATTTAAAATTTGCCATAGCTCCCAAGAGTACACCCAGTCTTCCTTGCGAGTTTTATGGAGGTGAATTCAGTGAAGGGAAATGGTACGGATCCATTAATAGGGAGAAGTGTTGTCTTGTTAATAATGTTGGGTCCTTGACTAATGGAGGAAAGGAAGAGGAGGAACAAGAAGGAGAGGGAAATGGAGGAGAGCATAATGGAGGGAATGAAAATAGTGGAGGAAGGCAGCAATATTTAGAAGGAGATGCAACAAGAGAGC
>NW_003549351.1:0-6775 GCF_000090795.2 Amphimedon queenslandica | reverse complement strand
AATCATTTTGCTCTCTCTCCCTCACCCTCTCTCTCTCCCTCCATTAGTTAAAGGAGAGGTTCAAAGAGGCTCTTAAACTATTATTGGAATGTTCCTCCTCTTCCCTCCCTCCTCAGTGTCCCCAGTGTACTGAGCACTGCACTCACTGTATGAGAGGGTTACTGAAGCAATCTGTCACTATTAGTACCAGTTATACATTAATATCATTGAAGGAGTATAATGGATATATACACTCAGCCAGCAGACAGGTAAGTAATAATGTGTACCTGTAACTTTATTTTCTTTTGGTAGATTGTCTGTGAGCATTTTGAAGGTATTCTTAAAGTAACGTCAATTTTAAAGTCCCTCGTTAAAAGGTCTAATTCAACTCGCAACAATAGATCATCAGGTAACCAACACACATTATGTGTATATTAAATTTATTTTATTTCTAGTTCTAATTGATGCCCAGCAGCTGCCTCAATCAGAAGAGTTAGCCTCAGCGTTATACAGCAGTTGTGTACTGATCATACAACACATTTCAAAATATATACAGACCACACTATCAGATGGAAATACACCTGACACTACCAGCAATAAAGAAGTAAGGACACTATCATGTACATTGTATTGTATAGTGTAGGGTAGAGGAATGTATGTTACTATTTATAGCTGCTATTTATAGTAACAAGCCACACCCATACCTAAAAATAGACTATGCTAGTTGTCCATCAAACTCATGTACATGTACTCATAAACCTTGTACTACATCAATCCTTCCTTGAATTACTAATAATACTAATGAACCAATACATGTACATGGATCATAGTAACTCTCCTTCCTGTGTAGATAATCTTGCTAATGATGTTTGGTTGTAAGTATGTGAGTCAGATAATGGAGGTACTGGGATCTGAACTAGCTAAAGAGAAGGGGATACAGAGTTTACTGGACAAACTACATGACATGGAGCTAGTGTTACCTGATTGATATAATGATTGATTGGGTCTGTATGTGTCACTTAGTGTTGTATGGGACACATTGTGTCTGTTCATTTTTGATTATTATTGTTGTTGTTGTTGTTGTTGTTGTTAATTAGTCTGTATCATTTTTGACCGCATTATAGCTAATGACATAGCTGGCAAGTTAATGAGTTGACGTGATGGATTGAAAAATATTTTTATTGTTAAAAAATTAATAATTCAGTGTATGCTTGTACAAACTTTGTAAAAAATTAGGATTGGCATTGTATAGGACATAAATGACCTACATGTAAGTAAAGGAGCAAATAAAACTGGAAATGCAGCAAAAAATATGCATATAAGTATTGTCAAGAGTATTGTCAAGAGTACTCTTGATATTGTAGATGTGAATAAAAGTGCAGTAATGTAATAAGAAATTCTACCATTCATGTTATAATATAAAATGAACAATGGTAATAATACTAAATGTAATAATAATATGAGTAAAATTAATAATATAAGTGAATTGAATAATATGAGTGAAATTAATATGTTTAATAATGGTAATGAAAATGACAATAATAATGATAATAATAATAATAATAATGATAATAATAATAATAATAATGATAATAATAATGATAAATGTTTCTGTATTACTGGAAATTCTCTAGATCTCTCTAAATATAGTATATACACATAGACATAATATAGTAAATCTATGGGTAGGTTGTGTAAGAACATGTACATTGAAACTAAGTCTATACATATTGTTAATACATTAACATGTTCTACATCTATTTGAATTAATATAGTAACAATTGAGAAGAATAAGATATTGTAGATAAACTGCCTAACTGAATCATATTCTTCATTGCGGCACAATTTACGATTATAACGCTGATACAATTTTTCTTGTTCAATAATTGTACATGTTAAGTTTTTTATTTCTATTGTTTTATTTATTGTATTTTTAATAATGCACTCACGAAAAGCATCAATGAAGTGGTTTAGTTTAAATGTTGTTGATTCCGAGTATACAGTGACATTTACCACAGTCCATCTGCCCCACATGTCCACACTCTTAGTCTTGCTAGTCTTAATGTAAGTAAATGAGGTAAAAGAAGACAGTTGTATTGTTGAGATTTCATTTTTTATTTGTATGTGATAACTAAAGAATGTTTCATAATTAGAAACTGTTAAACTCTTAGTGCTTCTAGTCCATCTGATATAGCTATTTGTCCATTCATTATACATAACAATTAAATCTTCATGAATTTTCAGTTCTTCCAGAGATGTTTTTGTCTTAATTATGTTTAAAATCTTCATAAAACTGTAATATGAGGCTGATGAGGCATCGGTTCTTACAGCAACATCCAATATTTTAATGGCCTACCAGGAGCAATAAGTTGTTCCAGTGTTTTGAGTTCATTTTCATGCAAAAGATATCCAATATTTGTGTTTAATGTATTTAGTTTTAGTAAAGGATTTTCTTTTAAAGGATTTTCTTTTAAAGACAAGCAAGTAGACAATATAGCAGCAGATACTGTAATCTCTTCCAATAATTTAAATCTAGAAATTATTTGACAAATTTCCAAATTAAAGTCATTGAATGGAGATATTTCCATTTTAATTACTGGATCACTAGGCATAAGTAATAGCTCATTAAATACTCGTCTGTCATTATCAGAAGAATAGCTTGATACACGTAGATTTATTTTCCCTTTAAATACTCGTCTGTCATTATCAGAAGAATAGCTTGATACACGTAGATTTATTTTCCCTTTCGAAATAAGAGATTGAGATTGGAGTCCCTTGTTGAATGCTTTTATTTGATCTGAATAGTAGAAGTCAATTATATATGTAATCTTGTGAAGGGCAATGAGATAGCCATAAATATAATAATCAAAATTTGTGCTGGTCCAGTCTGAGTGTAATTGCAATGAATGGTTAACAGACAAGCCTATGTTGTATAGTAGTGAATCATCTTCATAGAGACACCTTAGCAATACACTGCCAATAGTTACATGTTTAGTATACCAGTGTCGAGAAATATCTTGCTTTAAAATATCCATTACTTTAGAATTCACATCTTTGTTAGTCATTTTACAGATTCCAACATAAAACGTAAAAACTTCAAGGTTTTCTTGTAATTTATATTTCTTAATAGTAAATTTTGACTTGTTATTAACAAGATAAACTGCAGCAAAGTATTCTTGTAGTGTAGTATGTAAAAAGCTACTAGACTCGTTTTTTTCATAAAGAAAAAAACTAAAAATTGTATCCATCATACTCAGTTTAGTGACATTGTGAAGCTTATTTTCAAAAACATATTGCTCCTCCATCACACCATCATAGGCTATTTTAGAAATAAGTGAAAAGTTTTCCCAAACGTCCTGCAGTAGCTGATTATTAAAATCAGTTTCAAGCATCAAACGTTGAGGCATTTTATAGTCTATATCTGATATGAGTTTTGTTTTAATGAGGTGCCTCTTGAGTAAGATACGAATGTAATGATTGTAGAGTGATGTCATTGTTTGTGGATACTGTTCATTATTAGTGGCTATCAAGTCATTGAATATTGTACACACTATGAAACAGTTCAGTGGATTATAAAGCATGCTCTCAATCACAATATTATCACTGTAATAAGAAGAAAAATTTGAAGCTTTGTCTTTGTCATTAAAGTATTTTAAAGCAAATTCCCCTATTTTAGTGGAATCAAAGCCTCTGAGACTGATACGTTTTGAGTTGTCATCTTTTAAAAGTTCAAGCAATAAATCACTAGCAACAGGCCTACTGGTGACAATGACTGTTGACTTTGGAAGAATGACACCTTTTATAAGTGTCATAAGAATTGAATTGTTTCTTAAATGACTTGGAAGCTCATCAAAGCCGTCTAATATCCACAGGATACCTGCTCCTTTTCTTTTCTTAATTTCTATGTTTAAATCTGTCATATTAATAGTTTGATTATCCAAGTCAACAAAAAGATCTTCAATACTTGTAGCTTTGTGGTAAGTTTCAAAGCGCAGCTGAATAAAAAACACAATGTCATAATTGCTCAATAATTTATCAGATCTATTGGCCCAGCGTAACACTAGCTCTTTAGCTAATGTGCTTTTTCCTATGCCAGGCTCTCCTTCAATTAGTACAAATCTTAATCGTTTCTCTGACACCGGCTTTAATATATCTTCAATTTGAATTTTCATGATTTCCTTATTTTGAACAACATCTTTAGGAGTTGTACTGAGTAACCATTCAGCAGTTTCTTTACTTTTATTTTTAACTACAATTGATATTAAGGGTATGAATGGAATATTAACAGGCACTGAAGTCCGACCCGCTGTAGGATATTCTGAATTCATCTGATTTGTTAAAGTATCAATGTATTTGTCACGTAGCTCTGATCCACACAGTTTAATAACTTGGGGTGTATGTGTATGTAAATCAGGAGGTGGTGAACGTAAAATTATAAACACTAAAAATGCTATAAATATAAATGCTACCATATATATACGTGGGGGCAATATTATACTTTCCGTAGACTCTTGGGGAGTAGAGGTAGAGGTACCTTCTGGTGGAATAGGTTCTGGTCTTGGTGTAACTAAAAATTAATGACAATTATTATTATCATCGTTATTTTTAAATATAATTTTGAGATATTTCTATGTAGACCTTACATTAATATGCATTACGGTTTAATATTGGAAGTGTCTAGAGCTCCGGTAACCGGACACAGTATGCAGTGCTAGAGCTCCGGTAATAGGGGCTTCGCCCCTATATATATACTGGGGCTACGCCCCAGCATTAATAATACACTGATTTATATTATAGAAACCGAGTATAAATACAACAACCAGCGTTGATGATGCAGCAGGGTCGTGGTGGTGCAGTGGAGAGGCTGGTGTGGATTGCACGGATATGGTCAGGGGTTCGAATCCGGTCAGGACTACTGAGTGAAACTATGCTGCAGTTTTTGATTTTTTTTTTTCTTTTTAAAAATATCTTTTTTGCAATTTTTTTTTTTGGCTTTTTTTTTGGTCAAGAAATAGCACCCTCTCGTACATCTTAGCCTCCGGGGTCGTAGGGTTGGGATTGGGGTTTAGTGTTTAGTTTTTAGAGCACCCTCTCGTACATCTTAGCCTCCGGGGTCGTAGGGTTTTGGGATTGGGGTTTAGTGTTTAGTTTTTAGAGCACCCTCTCGTACATCTTAGCCTCCGGGGTCGTAGGGTTTTGGGATTGGGGTTTAGTGTTTAGTTTTTAGAGCACCCTCTCGTACATCTTAGCCTCCGGGATCGTAGGGTTTTGGGGTTAGGGTTTAGTGTTTCTTGATAAAAAGACCAAGTTCCATTTTGCACTATTGCGCATGCGCACAAGCTGTTTTACGGAGAAAAACGGACTGCCGGAGCTCTAGCATTGCAAACTACGTCCGGTTACTGGAGCTGTAGACACAGCCTTTAATATTGCATTATGACAAAATGTACTTCTAATGTGATAACTCACTTTTTTCAATGCTTTGTTTAAGATACTCCTTGTATTCAGCAGCTTGTCTGTTGCACTCCATATCTTCCAGTACTTCTACAAGCTCTCTCCTAGTTGCTTGTGGATTAGAATTCAGCCACAGCTTGTACATGCGACTAGTTTTGACGCCTGGACTGTCTGGGGAAGAATTGATTGCGTCTAGCTCGTCTGAATCTAGACCCAACCTCACGCCAATTTCGTACCATTTAGCTTTAAGGCACACTTTCTTCATGAGCTCTTGCAAGCTAGGACGAGAATCAAGAAGAGATTCCATTTCTGCAAGATAAGAAACCACAAGAGCCACTCCTCCGCATTGTGGGCGGTGCTATCTAGCTATTAGCTAGAGACCACGTGATGCACAATGCCTCTCCCAAGATGTTTCTTTGATATTTCCATTAATTCTGTTCCTTGTAAGTCTGCAATATACTTTAATCTACTGATCTCTCTCCTTTCCCTTTAGCTGGGAGGATAGTCTTTGAACTATTCGTTAATGATGCACCAAAGACCTGTGAGAATTTCCGCTGCCTTTGTACAGGTGGGCGCCATTTTGTTTTCCCTCCATTTTTATTAAATTTATTAGGAGAGAAAGGAGAAGGTAAGACAACGTTTAAGCCTCTACACTACAAGGGGACTCCAATCCATCGGATAGTAAAGGGATTCATTGTACAGGGAGGGGACTTTGTTAAAGGTATGTACAAAAAATAAATTTAAAAAAATTATTTAATTATTATTTTTTAAAATAGGTGATGGAAGTGGTGGAGAGTCCATATATGGCGGTTTCTTTAAAGGCAAGTATTAATTAATATACTACTTTATGGGTGTAGTCAGTAATTAATTAGTACAGACTAGCCTCTATATAATGGACACTTTGGTACAAGACAGTGTCTCTGTTATACAGAGGTGTCCTTTATGTGGAGGTTATTCTATACAGTAAGGAATGTAATTGGTACACTAGGTGCTGTCTGTTAAATGGAGGTGTACGCTATAGAGAGTGTTGCTATCCTGTATACATGTATATTAGATTTTTATAACTGGAGTCTTGTTAATGTGATGGGGTATTTTTCTTTAGATGAGAATTTATCCTTGAAGCATGACAGACCATTCCTCCTCTCGATGGCGAATAAAGGTTCAGACACAAACGGCTCTCAGTTCTTTATGTACGTCATAGCCACACCCATATTAATAATGCTGCCACACCCCCTTTAGCACGACCAGACCCGCCCCTCATCTAGATGGGTAAGTGGAGGAGAAAGTGTTGATTGTTGTACTCCATTTTATTTTATTTTATTTTATTCTTAGTGTTCACGTTGTG
>NW_003549349.1:0-6781 GCF_000090795.2 Amphimedon queenslandica | reverse complement strand
GTAAACATTATTCCCATTCATAATGTGACTGTGTATTGACATTTAATATTTATACTATTATGGCCCATTAAAATTGACACTTTTATGTATTTTTTAAAATTAAAAAAAATGGTTAATCACACCAAATATTCCAGCTGTTGGTTATTAGGCTATCTTTATTTAGTAGTTCGCAAATTATATCTTTTAAGCTAATTTTGATAATTTTTCTCTCTAAATACATTTAGCTAGATGTATTTGGTATTTTAAAGTTTTGTGACATTTGATAAAGCCATAAACTATATGTGACCATAATTGACAAAAGGTACCTTATCGCGGGTAGTGAAATTTGTCTTTCTAGCCTAAGAAATCCAACTTCCTGAGCTCCATTTATCATAAAATTACTCCACAGGATGCAAAAAGTTACCATGAAACTTTTAGAAACAATGATTGTCTAACAAAGCACTCACAGGTTGATATTTTCCATTATAACAATCAATTTTAAAATCCGCCATAAGGGCCCTTTTGTCAATTATGGTCACATATTGTTATAATTATTTATCATTAATTTGTTTGTATAGCATCACACCATAGACTAACAATTAAAGATTTAAATGAAGTATTAAATGATTTGAAGAGTGGAGGGTTTTCTGATGAAAGCTTTTTTGGCCTTGGTCTGGAGTTAGGTTTGCATCATCGGACACTGAATACTATCAAATCGGACAACATGAAATCAGAAGACCAACTTAGGGAGTGTATTTCAAAATGGTTGATGAGATTAGATGATGTTGATGAATGTGGAGGAGCAAACTGGACAACGTTATGCAATGCAGTAGAAAAGATGAACCGAGCAGCAGCTGATTTTATTAGTTAGTTATTATTGTATAGCCTAAAAATCTAGTGTGCCTATGATTTTTATATTAATAATTATTCTTGTAGGAGCTAAACACAATATATTGGCCTCACAACCAATGGAGCAGAGTATGTATCTTACTATTTTATTAATTTATTAATTTTTTGATAATTATTTTTATAGGCTACCCTCAAAATTATGTTGAACCAGACACCCAGACTACAGGTATACTGTGTCATTAATTAGCAATTAATGTGTATCACTGAATTTAATTTTGTTCTCTGCCAATTAAATGACATATTAGATTTTAGCTATATATACACTGTGCATGTACATGAAGGAGTCTGTGTGGTTTTAAACCATTCTCTCATAAAATGTACATGTTGTCATCTGATGTAGAATTTTAATACAACTGAACAAAAATAAAACAATGTGAAGTTTTATCACATAATTATAATAAATTGTTTTGCACATAGGTTCTGATGAAGGGGCACGAAGAAGATACTCACGGAAATCTTGTAAGTTCTGTTATTAAAACAAAAAAATTACAATAAACTTTTATAGCTTATACTACCTTTACTCCAAGTGGGACAGAAGGAAATGATGGTTCTTCATATACTGGTATATATGTATATATAATATTATGGATAATAAGCATTATTTATTATTACTTTGTTAGTTAATTGGTCCCAGTACGCAAAAGTCTTAATTTTGGCTGTTGGACTTCTAGCTCTTGGATTAACTGCAATTATATTATTTTGGTTCCGTTAACACTAGTGATATTGATTGTCAGAATTTTTGATTTTTGTATTTTAAACTAGTCAAGCTAATGAACAATTATTATTATCATTATATTGTTTTTGTTTTTAGCGAGGCGCGAGAACTTGCCATTTTTGTAATTTTTTCTGATGCATATACATACATGTTCTTATATTGTGTAGCAAGTTTGAGCTGATTCCAATCAAAATTGAATTTTTAAAGTTACTCAAAATTTTGCCAAAAATGACAAAGAGACAGTTCTCTATTTTTATAATTTATTCTGATACATTTACATGCTCTTATGTTCCGTAGCAAGTTTAAGCTGATTCTAATCAAAATTGAATTTTTTATGAATTTTAAAAGTTACTCAAAAACCGGCCAAAGTCCCTGTACTAGCAGGGGCGTATCTAGGAATTGAAGAAGGGAGGTGCTAAAGGCGCGCGAAGCGCGCCGCGATTTTGGCCACACCCACTTTTACGGCGGTAAAACGGCCTTTTCCTGCATTTTCGTCAATTACGGGTGGGGCCAAGATCATTTCAAGCATACTGCTATGTTACTGGTACTTCTGATTGCTCCTTAAAGCACTGGAAACTGCTGAAATCATGATCAGGGGGCTAGATAACTTTGTTAAGAGGCTTGGTAGTGATGCAAGAGTCCAGGACTTCAGTAATTTTTTTGAGCCCAGCCCTGAGGGGGGTGCTCAAGCCCCCTCAGCCCCCCCTTAAATACGCCTCTGACTAGAACGACCAACAAAAATACGAAATGAAAATCCTACCCTCGTGACGCAAATTCTACTCTACATTGTATTTTCAATGTTATTATGTAAGAATTACAGATCACCTTGCAATGTAGAGTAGAATTTGCGTCACGAGAGTAGGATTTTCATTTCGTATTTTCGTTGGTCGTTCGGAATCCTACTTCATCTTGTTTTTTTAAATTTTTTATGTTCTTGTTTGTGTTGATTTTTTTATAATATTTATAATATTTTTTTCAGTTACAATTGTGATACTTTTTGATTTTACACAAACAATAAGTTTCTTTATTATTGTTGTCATTGTTATGATTTTACAGCATTTATGAGGGACAGCACTGATTGAATTGAATAGATATGGTGAAGGAATATCTACTATACTGATGACAAGTGTAATGAATACTATAGTCTTGATGTGAATCCTAGTTCAAGAAGCTCTATCTTCCCAGCAATCCTGTAGCTATTCCTGCAGGTTCTTCCTGTTGTCAAGTTCATATTATCAGGCCCGTAGCCAGGGGGGGTTCGGGGGGTTCGGACGAACCCCCTGTTGTAGCTGCAAAAAAGTTTTAGATTAGCTCCTGTCATGAAGAACAGCACTGCAAAAGCAGGATTAGCATTTTGGCAACAGCGAGAAGCACAGATATCCATTTTAGCTGAGTCAGCACATGGCTGAGATGCGTAAATCAAGACCACGCCTACCAACCACGCCTATTATTCGTCAAAATTTTAGCTGCGCGCTTCGCGCGCAGCAATTTCCGAACCCCCTATTTTAAGTTCCTGGCTACGGCCCTGATTATCACTAGTATTATAAACATTAATTAATTGTTTTGTGTTTTTGAAATAAAATAATTCATTACATACTTGATGTATGCAAGATTAATACCTTCTCTTAGCTGGAAACCTCCACTAAGTACTGCAATTTGATTCCAAGCATAGCTAGGTAAAAATACTTGCTGTTCCCAGTTCTGAGATCTGAGCATGCGCGACCACGCCCAAATTTTGGAGCACATGCTTCTTTAATTAACAAAATGGCGGCATGAGGTAAGCTGGTGCGATCCAACAGTCACAGTATCACTTCTTCCTTTCTTAGAGAATGATTCTAGGGGACAAGGACCTGCGCATACCCTGTTGGAGTAGAATGGTGTAATAATTAGCCTTCTATCACCAGGCAAGATCGATATATCGACCGACAACTGGAGTGACAGGACTTGATGAAGATGAAAAAAGGTGGCTGAACAAAACGGCCGGTTTGCATATTTTTTTATTTTTCTCCCAGAAAAGGTATAGCTTTAAAAATAAATAAAAATATTCCAGTACATTCTGTCATTACTCTATGAGCAATATCAGATCTAAATGTACCTAATATGAATGATACAAATTTAGTGATTAGTGTGTTATTATGTTAATATCAACCATACCTTCTTCAGTCTCTCTCCTGGTTTGACTGATACTAGCAGTAGAGGAGTTTGAGCTAGTACTGTCAACTAGTATACACAAATAAAACAATCAGTTACAGATCAATTGATTTTAACTTACTCATTGATGAAGGGGAAGGTGGAGGACACTGGTTAATGTAGATTGTCATTGAAGGATCTATTCCAGTTAATTCAATGGGACAATGACTGTTGCTCCTGCTCCATCAGACAGACGTAGCTCGTACCTCAAACACAATCGCTCTAAAGTGGGCGTGGAGAATGTCACTGCTATGACGACATCAACGAGTAGTCTTAACGAGGAATCAAGACCGTCTTCCTCCAGTGGTAGTTTGAGTGGTGCGAGTGAGAAGGAGCCAATCAGATTGGTCCGAGTTTTACCAGTCAATTACCCGGGAAAGGGCAGAGGAGCTGTTATTGTAAAGAGTGGAGATGATAATAATAATGATAGTGAGAAGAAAATGGAGACAGAGAAAGAAGAGAATGATGATGTAGCAGAACATTCGAATGACATTAGTAAAGCTGGTGATCTGATTATTGAAGAGACTGATGAATGGATACTACCAACTGATGAGCAAGGACCACTCCCTCCCTCTCTCTCTCCCTCTGCCCCCATCACCTCTCATCATAAGGAAGACATTGGGATTGAAGAATGCCATGATAATAAATGAGACTATACAGTTACCACAGAGGCATGCATTTGTCTTAAAATCACAACCAATTAATAATAACTAGGCGAATGTAAAACATTGATGGGGCGAGCCTAAGCAATTAAAGCAATGTACATACAATAGATATTGACAGACTAACAATACTCATGACAGTGCAACTTAAGCAGCTCAGAACTTGATTGGGTGCAGTGTAGTTCTTGACCTACCTTTGTAATCAAATCAAGTTTAGCATTTGGAAAGCATTAAAGATAGCTAGAAACAGTCACTGCACAAATGATATGGCTAGATAGGCAACTGTAGCAATGTAGTCCAAGTTAGTTCAGGCTGTGACAGACATTCAAAGTCATTCACATCAACAAAGATAGCATATCTGCTTTCTTAACATTCCTTGCCGTTGCTTTGGACAGCAGTATGCGAGTACAGTAAGTCGAGTTATCAGCAAAAACAAATTTCATAGTTACTTTATTGCATCTATAACCTTGCCTGGCTGTTGGAGAAGCCTTTGGACAGAATTTCTGTCTTATTTTGCTGCTAGAAAACTCACAACTTTTCCCCGTGTGTTGGTCACCATTTTATTTCATTGTGGCCACTCCCACTTTTAATGAAATATTGAAAACTAAATTTATATACCTTTTCAATGCATAGCATCTACCATATTACGCATGAATAGGGGTGACGTACATGTACAGACAGACAAACATACTCGTCTCGTTTATGTGGATAATAATTGTATATGTTTTTATTTTATTTCTTGCCTTTTTTAGTCTTGCTATGACAAAGCCTGATCGGCCCCTTATTGCCAGGTGATGTTGTACTCTCAGGGTTTCAGGACTGCCGAGACACTCGCTAGCAAGATAGTACCTTTCTTTAAGTAAGCAAATGTTAGGCTTTAATTAGAGTTGCATGGCTTTAATTAGAAGTGTTCATATTATGAGCATTAGATGACAAGCCATAAGTTTTAAAACCGGTCAAACCGGTTGTGGTATTTATTGAATAACGAGGCATTTGTCAGAGGATTAAAATCATTCTTTTGCATGTAAAGTACATGTACGTTAGCCTTTTAGCCTTTTACAGCTACATGTACACAATAAATATAGTCCCTACATCATGCAAATTCAATGCAATATGTACATGTACATGTATATCTTTCCATTTAAAGTTTAAACTTCTTGTTAGCTCTCTCACTTTACAGATTGTGTGATGAGGAGTTATTCAATCAGTCTCATTATGACTTTGGTCTGAGAGCCCTAAAGAGTGTACTGGTGAGTGCTGGTAATATCAAGAGGGACAGGATCCAGCAACTGAAGCAAGAACTGGCAGCTCAAGGACAGACACTGGAGGAAACACTGGTCGATAAGGTGGGTGTGGTTATGCTTCTAATTAAAGAGCACCTGGTCCTATGATGAGTATTAGATGACGAGCCATAAGTTGTGAAACTGGTCAAACCGGTTTTGGTATTTGATGAATAACGAGGCATTTGTCTGAGGACTACATTGTACATGTACATTTATAAAAGTTTACATTAATTACATGTACTATTATACATGTAGCTGTTGTATTTATTATTATTTTTAAATTTTAACAGGTACTGCAGATATACCAGATTCAATTGTTAGCTCATGGTGTGATGATGGTTAGCCCCAGTGGAAGTGGAAAGTCTTAAGCTTGGAAGGTTCTCCTTAAGGCACTTGAGAAGCTAGAAGGTGTTGAGGGTATGGCTCACGTCATGGATCCCAAGACGATATCAAAGGATAACCTTCCGGAGTACTTGATCCAAACACTAGGGAATGGACTGATGGACTGTTTACTCACATACTCAGAAAGTAAGGAATCATTATGTATACTGTATATGTAAGAAAGGGAGGAAGAGAGAAAAGCTTTAAAATAATATAGTTTTTAAACTAAATACTGTATACATGTACATGTACCGTATGTATTATAAACATGTAATATACTGTACAATGTTTATTACTTGTCAATTTGTACATGTACATGTACATGCATGTATACAGTATTATATTTTAACTCGTGTTGTGTATTAGACATTAAAATACACAGAGATATTGCATGCTTCCTAGTCAATGTTATTTTTTCTCTTTTTGCTGCCTAAAGTTACAGCTGGTCTTGCATTAGTGTCCAGTTGTCGTTCCCATTACAGACACCAATAATTATTAATTAATTAATGTGTCTTCTATCCAGTGTCATGTGCCAATGAATGATGTTACTGGACGCTTGTCGCTTGGACACACACACACACATCACATGACTATCACATGATCTATTATAATAGATTATTTATTATTGAATTTTTATTTATTAATTTATTTATCATTTATTA
>NW_003549328.1:0-6863 GCF_000090795.2 Amphimedon queenslandica | reverse complement strand
GTGATTTGGCCACGTTGTCTTGACCACGCCCACACGCATACACGATGCTAATGATACACGCCCATTGAGCCCATGTGATTTTAATTTTATGGTTTTTAATTATGCATTTATTTTTAAAACGCAAAGCGCAAAATTAAATTCCCGCAAAATTTTCTGTCTATACGGTAACTATTAATCTATTGTGATTGTATAGATGCAATAGTGTAGAGACTAGGAGTTTAATTTAAAAGGTTACAGTGTTAAACTTTGAGAACACGATCATACAATCTATTAATGCCCTGCAATAGAAGTAGAGAGAGGGAGGGAGAAAAGGAAGTGTGCCTTCATTGTGTGAAATAACCATATTTGGTCATAATAATGGTAAATTTTGTAATAACAATGTAGTAGAGAATCAATCTCACATGACATTGATAATGATCCATGAATATACTTCAGTGATAGTTCAGTTACACATACACCCACTTTTCTTGGGCTCTGGCTATACACCCATCCTTTATACTGGTACATGAAGTTAATCTGACCTGCTGCTGGAAAAATTTATTCCTTTTCAAACTTGTGAAAGTTGCTAACTTTGCAAGAGTATTTCTTTCAGCTTCCTTGTATAAAGTCCTTCTTTCTTTATTGTGGTGCAAGTGATCACTGAAGTAGCTACACCTTAGTTACCTAATTCTCTCATTGTCCTCCATACTATAGTACAAGATGATTGATGTCTCTCAATGGAGAGCAAGTATTGGACTGTGGAACTACTGTCAAGCTGCCTCCAGTAGACCAGCTAATGGCCACCACTCTCACTCATTCAAAGCTGCAGTAGACAACAAGTCAGACAGTACTGGATATATACAAGAAGAGAAGAGATGTACACTGCCAGCAATTCTGTTTATTATTGGTTTTATTGTCATTTATTTTTGTTTCCTTTTATTGAAACACAATTCAATTCCTCCACCAGGTAAATCAATAGCTATACTTCATATGTACATTATACACTGTATGTATCATTAGGTCATTGTTACTGTTACCAAGTACAATGTACTACTGGTGATATTGTTACTGATACCCTCCAGTCAGTAGTATTACCTGGAGATATTAATATATTCTCTTCAATTTCTTGTCTCCTCCTCCTCTTATCAGGAGATGTGGAATTTAATCCTGGACCTACTGTTGAAGAAGGTTAGTAAAATTTTTATTTGCTAAAAATAATATTATTACTATTTACATGTACTATTATAAAGCTTGTCGGAATATAAAAGAGATCCTTCGTTCACACTATGCTATATTAGAAGAAGCAACAATGGGCAGTCTTAGTAGAATATCATCACATTTGCATGCCAAAGGAATTATTTCAGATTCAGTGAAAGATTTACCTGACTACAATGGAATGATACAGGAGTTTAAAACTACGCTCTCATTATCAAAAGATGTATCAGAATTAAAAAGGCATTGTCAAGTGTTTCTGGAGTGTATATCTCAAGGTGGACCAACTGATGCTGCTGCTAGAACATTAGCAGTCGAATGGGGAAAAGTATTTGATACGGAATTGTTATTACAAGTACCAACCGCTTCATCAACAATGATATCACAACTTTCACCAGTTTCTAATACTGCATTGACAGGTATGTTATAAAATATACATGTCAAAATAATCCCTACATCAATCATTATAGTGAAGAAATACATGTAGACAATCACTTGCGCTGTAATGCATCAATCCAAAAATTTTTTGTAATTATACATAGATCAATTCATTTACATGTTGGAGTATTAAGCTAACATCTTAATAGCTCTAAATTTAATTGAATAACTAAACTGAAGAACATGTTTTTAATTTTACTATAGGTGCTACTACTCCTCATGATATAAATCATTCTTTTGCAAGTAAAGCAAGTGAAAGGGAAGTGTACAAGTCTTTAGATGAATTGCATGAGCGGTTTTTAAAGTTAGTTTTAATTTTTAAAAAAAATTTTGAAGAAAAATCTAACAACGATGAACAAATAGCCAAACAGGTATCTAGTTGGCTTACAGTAGACAAGGAGTTGGAACATGGCTCCGTAGATAACAATATTGATGATATTTTAAAGAAGATGCAACCTCATTATGACTTCATTGATTGTGAACTGTTACTGGACATGAGCAAAGAGTTCCTACGAGATGTAACATTTACTGATGATGGAGTAACTTATAAACTGCTCATTAATGAATTAAGCACTCATCAACATAATAGTGACAAATTATGCACACTAGAGCCAGTTGTTGCACTAAAAATGTTATTGCAGGAACAATATAAGCCATTTGGTAGAAATGTGAATGCATTACCTCATATTTACATATACCTTCAAATTCTCTGGAAGGAAAAAAACATAAAAAGATTACAGAAACTTATTGAAAAGCTACTACCCCAGTACAGAGAATCAATTAAGGATCATATTACAATATATGACGGATCAGGTTAATATCTCATTATTATGAACTGAAGTTATAATCTTATCTACTTTAGAATTATTAAGTAAAGAAATTCAAGGAGATCTGGAACGTGCTCTAAAATGTGGATCCATAAAGTATAAAGTTAGTATGGTCATAATACAAGGAGAAGCTCGGGTTGGAAAAACTAGCATTGAATCATTAATTCTTGGATTGCCATACAGTGAAGTCAGCCGCCATACCAGTGGTATTGAACGTTCTAATAAATTTGGAAGTTTTTCCATTAACCGATATGCTAGAACTGATGGTAAGAGATGGATGTCAGTAACTGATGACGATATATTCAAGGTTGACATGCAAGAAGGAGTATCAACATCTTATTCAAAAGATCTGACTGAAATTGGTAAGCAAATGTAGAAAAATGCATGACAATTTTTTATGATCTATGGGTGCCTGAGCTTCATGCAGGTAGTAATTGTTCCAAAGATTATATTACCATGCAGATTAGGCTGCATGACCATAATGTGACTTCATCTTAGACTATGTTTTTAGCTTTTACTCATGTGTGATGTATGGTATTACACTAGAAATAACAATTAAAAAATGCTTTAAAGTTCCTCATACATGAGTCAAATTGTTAGCAATGTACCAAGCAACATGTGAGAGAACCTCTATGAAATCTTAATAAGAAACCTGCTATGCAATATGCATGCAAGGTGGTGAAAGCAATCTTAGGAATATTTTTAACTAATACTCTTGTTTTAAATATCTAGGTCTAATAGACAAGGAATGGATGTACTTTTTTGATTCAGGTGGTCATATACAATTTCAAAAGCTATTATTAGCTTTTATGCCTTGTAGCTCAGTCCTTGTTCTAGCGGTTAATCTGTCCAAAAATCTCAGTGCACAATCTGCAAAACCAATGTTGCTAGATGATAAAATTGAGCTTCTTGATGATCCATATTCTTTAAAAATAGAAGATGAGCTACAACAAATTTTTTCTGCTGTAACTTGTAATATTAAGCAGTTCAGGTTAATGATGGAAGATCAACCATATATTAAGGCACCTCCAAATGCAAACCTTCAAGTAATAACTATTGGTACACATCGTGACAATTGTTATAATGAAACAGAAATGATACAAAATATTCAAATTAAATTAAATTCAATTCTAGAAGATAAATGTAAGGCCATTGGTATTGAATATCATGATGCTCTACATAAAGTTGATGGCAGAAAGGCTATGCATGGCTGTGGTGAGTTTGATGAATCTATAAAAAATATTAGAGAAGTATTGCAACAACAAGCTTATGAAATTAAAGTACCATTGAAGTGGCATGACTTTGGTGATATTCTTTGCAAAAAAGCAAAGGGAACCAATGGAATATTGAGATTATCTTCATGTATAGAATTTGGAACATTAGTACATTTGTCAAAACCAGAAGTTTTGAGTGCACTGAAATATTTTCACGCTTTGAAAATTTTATGTTATTATCATAATTCACCAGCAAAGGATATCGTTTTTGTCAAGCTAGATGTTCTCATTAACATTATTAGAAAATTGATGATTGCAGCCTATGAATCTCGTGAAAATTTGAAGGCAGGTCCCGAGAAACTTAAACAACTAGCTGCAAAAGGTTATTTATCAATTAAAGTTTTAAAAATGTATTCTGGTGCACTTAAGGGAAATGAAGACATTCTTTTGGGTTTATTTGAATACCTTAAGATTGCTGCTTTGATACCAACAGATGAAGAAGATGTAGTGTTTTTGATGCCTGCACTACTTCCCCTCAAAGATGTCTCTGATCCTTCTACCTTTTCTAAAACATCTCCTCTTCTTTATCATTTTAATGATGAACCAGTACCTATGGGTCTTTTTTGTGCTGTTGTTGTCCAGCTTCTTTCTTATCCTGGTGATGAAAAATGGCACATCGTTACAGAACACTGCTACTCAAATTTCTTTACTTTACAAAAGAAGTACAGTTTGTGTCAAGTAATACTTGTGGAACAGCTTTACTGCATTGAAATTTATTGTGATGATAATTTTTCTAAACAAAATATAAAAAAGTCTATAAGGAAAGCAATAAATGATGCCATGACAGAAAAACATATTAATACTAATAACAATCCAATTGAAGCATTCTACTGCCCCTGCAGCCTCTGCAATAGAAGTAGAAGACAGTGTACAAAAGTTGAGTTTCATGATAGTAATGTATCTATCAAGTGTACATATAGTGGCTATTCAAAGCTGTCAGACTCTCAATCTCATGCATATCTGTCCTGGTTTATGACTCCAAAGGATGAAAGTGCAAGCGGTGCCCTTGAAGGTGAGTATAATATAGTAAATGTATTAATTAGCCCACTAGCATATGGCTCTTTGAAAATGAATTATTAATTGATGTACTACTGTAGGTAATCCAAAGGATATATTAAGGACTCATTCTGATAAACTCACTGATGCTATTGCTACTAGCCTTTACAGAACATTAACTGAATTACATGATAAAGGATTGATACCTCAACAAGCTTTTGATGATATACTTGTAATGGGAGTTATGACTGATTATACTAAAGCAATGAAACTGATGAGTGTATTACAACGACAGTTGGGATTATCTCTTAATCCAGAGCAGTATCTTATTGATATATGTCATGTATTAATAAACCAACAACATCGTACACTAACAGATATTGCTACCTCTATATTACACCAGTTAGGTAAGTGTGTGTATATTTTCAATTTATCAGTGATCAATATACCGGTAGTCATTATATCTCAATACATTAGGTCAGTCTATACCTGATAATGTCAGTTCACATACTGTACTAGCATCACAAGTTGATGATACAAGAGGTAATAAATTATTTAATGTGCCATTATACATGTACATTGTTTGTACGCATTTTGATCAGTTTAGCAGTGATGTTAATGTACCCGTACATCAATGATAAAACCTGCTGAAGGAAATAATTCAACAGTTCAAATGATTCAATGCTCCTTTGTAGTTTATTCATTAAAAATGTTATGATTATAATTCTTGACAGACAAGGAGCTTAATATGGCAGCTGTCATAAAGATATTTATTTCTTCTGATCACCATTACAACCTAATTGGGATTGGGTTGGGTGTAAAGGTGTCTGATCTGATCCAAATACCAGGAACAGCACAAAAATGTCTTATTATTGTATTCCAGAGGTGGTTTGTTGCCAATAAAGATGTCAGTTGGGATACATTAGTTAAACTTTGTGATGATTTTCCTAATGAACTGGGCAAAGCAAAATTTGAACTTCAGGCATATACTGGTATAAATGTAGGTAAGTTAAGAAGCCTAATATTTTAATTTTTGAAAATTTTTATGTGTACGTACATTAATCCAGTGTTCCATAATATTGATTAATTATCTCAATACATTAGGTCAGTCTATACCTGATAATGTCAGTTCACATACTGTACTACCATCACCAGTTGATGATATATCCAATACACCAGTTACTAATATAAGAGGTAGTTAGTTTTTATAATAATTATAATACCATAAGTCAAAAATTTATGTGGCACAATTTTTGTATTTCAAAATTATCCTGTGATTTATTTTGTACATAAAAAGACTGTGTCATGTATTATTGAATGTGGCATGTAATTATTGTTATTGTTGATATTAGATTTTAATTATAATTAAAGTGCATATTTTAAATAATGTTGAACCAGGTTCTAATGAAGGAGTGCAATTGAGGCACTCACATGAATCTTGTAAGTTCTAGTTCTAAAACAAAAAATTATGAAATTAATTTCTAGCTGATACTACTGATCATGGTAATGAATTACCAAGTGGAACAAAAGGAAATAATAATAAACCTTTTCTGGATTCTTCAGGTAATTTTTTGGTAATTAAAGCCATGATAAAGATTGTTTTATATTACTGGTATTTTATTATTCTTTTGTCAGTTAAGTCGTATGTGGCACTTGATATCGTAGCACCTCCTTGCTTTGGTGGTAGCTGTGAAATCTAGTAAGTGGCATTCACTATAAATTATAAACTTATACATGTATTGCTTATGTTGCTTCAGGTAAAGGCAAGTAAAGACTTATCAAGCCTGGTGTCATCTATTTTATACATGTACTTAATAATTATAAAGAATACTTAATGTGAGTGAATTACTTGTTAAAACATGCTGAAATCTCACTAGTAATGTATGCATGTAATGTTACTAGTAATGTAGTAATGTAATCATTAAAAATGATTTCATGTTTTCTGCTATGTATTCTGCACTTTTGTGCAAATGCTGCTGATAGTTGACTTTTTAGTTTTTTTGTACTTAATATGCATGTAGTTTTTAGATAAAAATTTCTTTGCTATTTAAAATTTTCTCTAATAAATACGGCAGTTTTTATAGTGCAAGTAAAGGAAAATAGAAATTATTTAAGCTTTTGCACTCAGTGCATGATA
>NW_003549317.1:0-6888 GCF_000090795.2 Amphimedon queenslandica | reverse complement strand
ACTAATATCCTTCGAAGTCCTTGCAGTAGAGCCTCACTAATGGAGATGGGAAATCAACCAGGTTTTGGGCCGGTAACCAATAGCAACATCAACCAGCCTACGCTCCCGTTTCCAATCCCTTTCATTTACTCTAATATCTATGTATGCTACTACCGGTATACTGGAGGCGCCGCGCCGGTAGATGCCAAGCCACACCTTTCATAACTTTGTCACGTGCACTATTGTGCAATGATAGTGTTTTGTAATGGTGCTTTCATTTTACATGTACTTACAAAATCCTAGTCTCGCGTAGCCAGACCCATCCCCCTTTTTGATAATTGGACGGCGGGGGAAGGGTCTGGTGGAATGAGCAATGCCCACTCATTCTGCTATTAGCGGAAATGACGTCATGTAATTAATTTTGCGTAGGCGGGTTTATGTACATCATTCTGCATCATGCCATGACATCACACTATTAAATTAATTCACAAGCAATGGAGGCGGCTAAGGCGCAAGCAAGGGTCAGGCCACGCCTGACTAGGCGCAAGCTGCTTTGCATCACAGTTTAGCTGAAGTGGCTGCTACCTTGAAGATTACTATAAAAGAGAAACAGAAGGAGGCAATTCATGCTTTCCTTTCTGGGAGAGATGTCTTTGTATCTCTCCCAACAGGATATGGCAATTCTCTTATTTCTGCAATTTTGCCTCTTGTATTAAGATCACATTAAAGGTAAGAGAAACTTGAGTTCGTCTTCTTTGACTTCTCCACAGTCTCAAGCAGCTCTAGCTCTTGTCTAAGTGATGATGAATAATGACGCATGCTATAAATAAAACACGTGGTTCTGGTCGGGCCACGGAAGTCTGGTGGCAACAAAAATGAGTGGGCATTGCTCATTCCACCAGACCCTTCCCCCGCCGTCCAATTATCAAAAAGGGGGATGGGTCTGGCTACGCGAGACTAACAAAATCCATGGCTACTGCTAATGTTGCAACTATCTATGGTTTTGTTATAGCATGCAATTTAATCTAAGTTATCATGAACAATAATAATAATAACTAGAAACAATGTAAAACATTAAAGGGCTCAGCCTCGTAGATTATTAGCTGGAAAAAAGCAGAATCTCAACCTTATGTTGCTGCTAGAAAACTCCTGACTTGTTCTTTACTTTAAGCCTTGCTACACTGACTTTAAAATAGCCATAAGATATGCCAGTTTAGCGCAGTCAGTGACAAAGGTGACATTTGTTTGATTTTCACAGTTTATCTCAACAAAAAGGAGTTTCATAGTTACTTAATTGCATCTGTAACCTTTTCAAGCAGTTAAAGAAGTCTTTTGATGCATAAAATAGTTTATTATTATACAAGTACACAATAATAATAATAATAATAAAACCACTAAACAAAATAACACTCTAAAAGACAATGTAAACCACCATTAAATAATAAATAATTATTAATATCTGAAGAGGGGAGACAGCCTACAAGCCACACAAACACACATTTCCACTAAATGCACTCAGTCCTCTTTGTCTCTTGGAGTGTCATCATCAGTCATATTAAAAATTGCGATTAAGTAATTATTACTAATAGTTATATGGCATCATGATGTCATTATTAATAACATGGGCGTATCAATAATTGCGATTTTTAACCCAAACACAAAATATAGAATTTGCATTAAACTATTCTGACAGAAAATAAAATAAATGTTGACTATTGAAATAAGAGCACATAATAGGTAGTACAAAAAATAAAACATAACATGAATGAGCTCAATAAGGAGGTGGTGGTTCATCACGAATGCCAGTAGACTCATGAGTACCAGGGTTTGTTCCTCCATATCCTTGTGGCTCCTGCTGTGGATACCCAACTGGTGCTTCTTGCTGCTGCTGCTGTGGATAAGGTACTTGCTGGGGATAACCAGTTTGAGAATAATCCTGTTGAGGATATCCTTGTACAGCATGACCAGGATAAGTCATTGGTGCAGTTTGTTGTGAATAGACTTTCTGCTGCTCCATATAATCTGAGTAAGATGGAGGAGGAGGTTGATTTTCTGCCTTAGACTGGGATTGTGATTGTTTATAAGCTCCAGTTGTAGTACTAGTAGTTTGTGCTGGAATTGATCTCATTTGAACTGCAGGAGCTGCTTGCCTGGCTCTAGCTCTGGAGCAGTTTGATTTGGAATGCAGTACACATGCACATATAACAATCACTGCACATACACAGATTAGGAAAACAATACCACCAACTACCCCTCCAACAATAGCTCCTACTAATGAACCAGAGCCAAAAATAAAGTTGATGTTAGTTTTTGCACCCAAAATAATAAGAGAGGTATAGGTTTATATACATGTTACATGTAACTGCAGGAGATTAATTGATCAGGATATTACTGTGCATACCTTGACTAGCTCCTTCACAACTGACTCCAGCATCTTTAGAGTGATCACAATTATGATGAATTGTATGAGGGCAGCTAGTAAGGTATGATTCAGATCCAGTACACTGGACATTAGACATTACTATGACTCCTGATCCTTGTCCAAAATGCGAATTGTTATATGCAATCCCTGTATAATATAGTAATTTATAGTGATAGGTCATTCCAATAAGCATACACATGACACAAAGGCACCAATTTGTCAATTGAATTAAACAACTGACTTCACACCATGTTTTAAACATTAAGTACCTGATGTATATCCTAACTGCCTACATACCACCATAGCATCACGAGTATCCCATAAATCATCACAGATAGTACCATAGATATTACCACGAAAGTAGTAATTATATCTGCATATTTCAACACGTCCTTCCGAATCAGTAGATCCTCCAACAAGACGAATTGATCCAATAGTGCAAGTTGCTATTGTAGAGTAAACATGATTGCATATAATATGATGTACCAGAAGCTAAATGTTATCTTTATTTTAATAGTATACATGATACATGTATTGCATGTGTATATGTAATACTACAATTTCATACACCAAATGGGATAGGTATGGTTGAAGGTGTGGGCATATGTAGTACAGGGTTTCCCACAAAGCATGCTAAGTGAGATGCTTCATGAGCTGACTAGCACGGAACTACTTTTAAATTGTTAAAAATTCAATTTTAATTGGAATTAGCTCAAAACTTTTTACACAACATAAGTACATGGATCAAAAAATATAAAAATTGAGAATTTTCTTCTTTTCATTTTTGGCAAAACTTGGTCAATGACCCAGTACCATGGTCTACATGATCTTTCGCCAGATTTTTGAGTAAATTTAAAAATTTGTAAAAAAATCCAGTTTTGATCAGAGTCAGCTCAAACTATGTTCCAAATGAATACAATACATGCGTGCAACTGTAGCATCATGAACGTCTCAATAATCATCACAGACAGTACCCCATGATCCACTAATGCGTACTTCAACACATCCTTCCCAATAATAGGACCCTCCAACAAGACGAATTGAATATTGATGATCCACAATTAGCTGTAAAAAGAGTTTTATTTATATATCTAGTACTTCCATAGCTGTACATGCATGTGTACTAAACTGGAAGATTTTTAACAATGATAGCATTTGATGCTATTTAATAGACTAAAGACTATACTCAGTATATCACTTTAGCTTTGCTTTTGGCTTTACTAATAAAAACAAGACACCTACGGTGCATGGCTTCACCCCTATAGCTGCTATGGTGCATGCCCGCACTGCAATAGCTGTTTGATTATCAGCATGAAGAGAGTCTGCTCAACGCTAGCTTCCTGCAGTTGCACTTGCTCTTGAATACCTGCAGAAGTAGCAGCACTGCAGCACATACATGCAAGCAGCTCCAGCCCCTCCCATGCATGTAGATTGAAAGGTGTGGCATTCCATCATAACTAGCTGGAATGATTGGCAGCAAGAAGACCATGTGAGAAAGAAGCTTCACTTTTTCTTTACTAATCAGCAATATATGACAAACTTGCTGACAAAAAAAGTTGCTGCCTTTTGTATATTTGAGATAGTATAGGTACTTTAGTACCTATAACCCAGCAAGTTGTTGCTCTAGCGCTGCACAAACGAGTGACCTCAACAATTTCAAGTAAGTATAACTCTTCATCAAGTAAAATTTAGAGAAATCTGTTCATACTTTTGAAGGCCACATGTTCTAATCTACTGAAAAATGCTACCAGCTATCTCTATGGTGCCAACACAATGGAACTTGGCCCAACTACTCAATTTTCTTACTTTGAAGCTTCTGTACCTAGCACTTGTAGTTGAGCAACACAAAACAGTTAAGAAAGACTTTTCCACGTCAAAAAGAAAGATCTAGGAGCTTAGAACATGCTGTGCTAAAGTTATTGTTTATTAAAAACAAATTTCAGTTGTACAGAATGAATGAATGAATGAATGAATGACAGACACACACAACAACTACCTATACCTCGCGTAGGCGAGGCCAATCAATTAGTTCTATTGCTTAACCTTTGTCATATCCACTTATGTAAATTATGATATCACTGAGACATAAGTAGACTTTGTATGGGAAATGACATCACATATGCATGAATGTGAATGTCAGAATGCATGTTTGGTATGGGAAATGACATAGCATCAACTTTGAACTAAAATCACGATGACACAAAAAATAGCACACACATTACACATCAAAATAAATCATTTCCATGATGGTTAAAGCTAATTAAAGATGCGTAGCTACTGATAGGTGTACATACTGTATAGCTGGAAATTTTTGAGGCCAAAAACTTTTAGTTTTTTGGGATTTTGTCAGATTTGCAAAAAATTAAAATCCATGAAAGTCTAAAAATACAGTATAAGATCGTGGAATGGTTTGATTTACAAAAATTAAATCCACAAAAATGATTTTGGGTGGAATCGCGAAAGCTTAATCCCTCAAAAGTTTCTAGCTACAGGTACATGATTGACCATAAAAACCTATTTATAAAAAAGCATGAATAAAGTGCCTATTGAACAAGGCTAGCACAGTACAATCACAAGCAGTTTAGCCAAGGACTCGTGCCCATCTATATATAATCAATTTACCTTTGATATAAATGAAATTCAAACAGACCACGAGCACAATTAAGAGGAAATTTCTCTTAGCAGCAGAGCCACGATACTGCAGCAACATCGTCTAGTTTATGTTTTGTCAGTTCCTACGCTTCCCTCTCATAGGTTGATCATAGATCCATGGGTTGATTATTATGCATTTACATGCGCAGGATATGCATATGCTAGATGCCAAGCCACACCTTTCAAAACTTTGTCACGTGCACTATTGTGCAATGTAGTAAAAAAAATGGTGCAATGGACTTGATTTCATTTTACTTATAAAATATATGGCTGCTGCTAATGTTGCAACTATCTATGGTTTTGTTTTAGCATGCAATTTAATCTAAGTTATCATGAACAACAATAATAATAATAATAATAATATAAACAATAGTATTAAATCAATTTAAAGACGCATAAAATAGTTTATCATTATACAAGAACACGATAATAATAATAATAATAATAATAAAACTACTAAGAAAAATAACACTCTAAAAGACAATGTAAACCACCATTAAATAATAAATAATTATTAATAGCTGAAGAGGGGAGACAGCCTACAACAAGCCACACAAACACATATTTCCACTAAATGAACTCAATCCTCTTTGTCTCTTGGAGTGTCATCATCAGTATAAATCTTAAGTGCTCTCTCTTTCCTATAGTAACTGTAGCTTGAATGACCACTTGATGATGATGACCCAGTACCATATACACCAACACTATTGACCCTAAAGTGTGAACATACACATGAAGCCACATAAGACCAACTGGGTTACTGGTCTTAATAATTACATAAAATATTTGATCTGGATTTTTCTGGAAAACATGATTACTAGCAAACAATATCCAAGTTAAATGTACAGGACTATAGGCAGGGGATCAAATGCAACTGGGTATGTCATGTTGTAATGTAGATGCACGTGTAGATGGAGAAAATTCAACCAGACCTTTTGTTTTCTGTCTTTTCTATTTCTGCTCTCTCTTCAGCTGTGATCTCTTTCATTTTTTCTCTATTGTCTCTAAAAATAATAGTACATTATTATAAAATGTATGATTAGTTATACTGTACTTGTAATAAATGACACCTCCATCATCATACAGTGAAAATGGTGTTTGACTGATTGATTGAATGGCTGGATTCCATTCCAACTCATTCTCAATATCAAGACATGATATCTCAGCTGGAAATGATCCCACACCCTTTAAAAGGAGAAATGGCTCACTGATAGTAAAATATTAATGGCTTACCTTTGCAACAGAAATGGCACCAACAGGAACTCCACTTATTGTAGAGTATACATGATTTATTACACTGATATATACACATGATTGCACATAATATGCTGTAACAGAAGCTGAATATTATTTTTGCACCAAGTGACATAGGTATGGCTGAAGGTGTGGGTATATATGCATGAGCATTTAGTACAGGGTTTCCCACAAAGCATGCTAAGTGAGATGTTTCGTGAGCTGACTAGCACTACAATACAGTACATAACATTTGGAACTACTTTTTAAAATTGTTAAAAGTTCAATTTTGATTAGAATTAGCTCAAAACTATAAGTACATGGATCAAAAAATATAAAAATAGAGAATTTTCTTCTTTTCATGATAAGGCCATAAATACTGACACAGAGTTGTATAACCAACTTCTACCATGTACCATAACATTAGCAACAGCAATGTATTTTTGAAACAGGAGGTGAATAAGTAAATTCCCGGGCTACTTATTCAACCTCCGACTGTCCGGGAAATTACTTATTCACCTCTGAACTACTTTATTCAATCTCCCAAGAAACTTGTTGGTAAGTAAGTTATTTATGAACCTGAAATTGAGTAATCTGATTAG
>NW_003549314.1:0-6897 GCF_000090795.2 Amphimedon queenslandica | reverse complement strand
GACAATATACATTATTCTGCAGAATGTAGCCCCTTGACATTAGATATGCCAAAATGTCAATTGCATTCTATTTCTTTCAAAAATCAATCCTGTGTTTTGGCTTTTTCACATAGCATAGCAAAATTGCAGTTTGGAGATCCACCTCCCTTTATGCAACCATATTCAAGTAACAATAAATGTGCTTCATCAATAATTACTGTAACAACGTCAACAATATCTATGTATTCTTTTAGTCTTCCTATACCTTCTGTAGAAAATTATTCTCCAGGAGACCCTTTACCTTCTCGTGATACAATCTCATGGTTAACAGTAATTATAGTCTTCTTTACTGTTCTCTTATTACTACTTATATTGATACTACCACCAATAATAATTATCTGTATTGAAAGAGATTTTATTACATTTATATATCACAAGCAGAAAAGAAAAGATTTGGAGTACAAGGGTGTACAGGTCAATCCTGAGTCAAATAAGCCCAATCAAATAGAATTGCAGAATAGCATTGTACATTTAGAAGGTAGCAACAATTAAACATTTTAGTATAGTATTTTTGTACTATTTTTTCACAGGCATTTTTGGTGAACTAATGAAATCAAAAATTGATGTTAGAGGCTTAGTATATCACTGCAGCAGGACTGGTGTGACACTAATTATTCCAGAGGAAGCAGTGCAGCAGCCAACTACTGTATGGTTTGGAGCATGTCCATTTAGTGATAAATTCATGCTTGGTGATTTTATATCAATTACTCCCATTGTATGGGTACACATTGATCAAAATTTAATCAAGCCTGCAGAGCTTTATCTACCTCATTACATCAACATTGGGGCAATGATAGAGGAGCAATTAGTTCATATGATAGCTGGGGATCAGAGCTTCATGGATCAAGGAAAATTTGAATTCACTGTTAGCAATAATGACAAAATGGAAGTTAATTCTGATTTGTTTAAAGTGTGTTGTCACCATTTTTGTTCTCACTGTGTTGCTATGGAGAAAAATGCATATAAAAGCTCACAAAAGCACTACATGTTAGCAATGGCAGAGAAACAAGAAGACAAAACAAAATTTGTTGACTTCTGTTGCTTTCCCTGTCAAATTGGATGCAAACAGGTATTTAGATTTGATTCTAGAATAACTATTTTTATTTATTTATTTATTAAGCTTGTAACAAAGCAGTATGAAGACATAGATTTTAAAATCAGTGACACAAAGAGTTTCATGTTCAATGATGAAGGCGTCTTATCTATAGCATTTGATCCTGATAATATCCCAGGATGGGACAGAGATCAAAATGGATTCCAAACTGAAGAGGTGTTCATATGCATAATGAATGATGCTTATAGTTTGTAAATTACTTTAGATATTAGAGTCTGAGGTTGATTATTTTAAAGTAATGGGTTGTGAAGCTGGTAATGTGACTAAAGAGAATATAGAAATGCTTAAAATGATAGAAGACATCCTTTCTTATCCTCCTCGCTTTAGGTTTAAGTTTTCATGCTTAAATAAAGCCCTTGCTTTAGATGCTATGAAAGTGAAAGTTGTTTTCAGTGGAGCAAACAAAGCACTCCAAATTAGCATTACATTGGAAAACCCAAAAGCATTCATAAGTGAAAATTTATCTACTTTACAAGGGACTCCTTTTTTAACTCCTAATATTACACCAGCAAATGATGCCAGTAAGTAGTTCAAATTAATTCTTATTACAATAGATGTATTATACTTATCACTACTCTGTTTTTCTATACAGTATTGATGAACCTTTTGACTGTTACAGCTGATGTCTTTCATGATGATCATCTTGGCAGTAAATGGTTTGTTTTTGGTCTGAAACTTGGATTAAGTGTCTCTCAACTACATAAGATTGAGTTACAATACAGCAATCCAATTCAATTTGCCAGAGAATTGCTTCTTTTATGGAGAACTCAAAACAAGTCAGCATCATGGGAGCCAGTAGCCGCTGCACTTAAGAGCATTGAGCTTAATTCTGTAGCTTTAAAGTTGGAGGGCCACTTTAGAGAACAATGTCCAATACCTACACTACCAAGTTAGTATCATGCATTCTAATGCAAACGAAAGCCTAGTTTATGATGAGTATCATTTTTCTATAGGTAGTGTGCTTGAAGCTGAACCTGGCCTTCCTGTACTAAATAACCTAGTGGGTGCAAAGATTGAAGACAAGTATCACTTGTTTGGGATCGCTGTTGGTCTAAATGAAGGCTACCTGAGAGGCTTGGACAAAGACTATGCAACATGTCAAGAGAGATTCCATCAAGTATTTTATAAATGGAGTCAGATTAATCCTGATACTTTCAAATGGAAAACAATCATTGAAGTATTACAATCAAATACTATCAAAGCTACTTCTGTAGCTGAATGTGTTATTGAGCATTTAGTTAGCATTCAGTAATAGTTTTATGTGTTTGTACTATTATAATAAAAATATGCACCTTGGTTTTCATGAACTTCCTCATTCTTCATAGTCAGACCAATAAATAATTGTAAAAAAAGAGCTAATCAATTTCTCACAGAAGTATTTCTAGCAATTAGAAATAGTAACACTACTGAGATGAAAGGATAGTTATTCTACTGAATTTATATTTGAATTCCTTTCAGTTTTTTGATGATAGCTAGTGCATGTGTGTGTCATGTGAAATACTAGATCTATATCGTTATTTTTATCAACAATGAGGTAGCAAAAATGTGCCAACAGTTCCTCCTTTAACTCTCTTTTTGCCTTCATTTTGGTCTAAGGCTGAAATACAAGGCATGGTGGATAATGATAGTAACACTAGTAATTGTGTTGATGGGAATAGAAAGAATATTAACATAATAGAAGGAGTCTTTGGTGGTCTACGAGTCATAGCATGTACAGTGGCCCTGGTCTTTGCAATAGTTAGTAGATTCTATAAAGATATTGTACAAAGACTGATATTGTACAAACTGATTGCTATGCTAGTCTACTCACTATCTCAGTATCTGTTCTTAAATTTGATGACTCAAATGTTTAGTAAATATTTACTTAGCTTATTCCAATTTTTGCCTACAATATTAACCTAATCCTGACCTTCTGGCTAACCATCATTCTTTATCTTTGTATTGTACACCTCAAAAAATTGAAGACCTTCACAAAATTGGAACCAATTGCAATCTTGTCTTCATTCCTGCCTTTAGTTGGTGCTGTCATAATTCCATTCACTAGCTATGATGACTGCACAATAACATGGGAAATCAAATTCTCAGAACAAGGAACAGATAAATTTAATGATATTTCTGCAATCAGCTACACCATAACCTTATTGATATACATCATAGTGTCGATGCTAGTCATTATCATTTTTATTGTAACAATAAAAAGATCACGGTTGGATGTCCAAAGAAAAAATGAGAATCAAGTCCATTCTCTACTGGTCACTAATAATAAATGGAAAATGCTTAGCAAGCAGTTACTACCACTAGTAATATATCCAATAGTTAATACAGTAATGGCAATGATTTTTCTGCCTCTAAAAGTGGTCTATTATAATAGTAGCACTGTAAAGGGTCTATATTTTTCTTCATTAATATCTTCTTCTGGTCCAGTCACTGGTATTATTGTTATAATACATCTATGCATAGTGAAGTGTAAGAAGAAACAAAGAGAAAAAAAGATATCAAAACAGAATGATAGGTTAGTACCTTTTTGTGTGGTGCCTAATAATCACAATGATGTCTTCACAAGAGAAACAGTTGCTTCAACAAATGCTCGTACTACCTACCAATACACTCGTACATCAAGTTTCACTATGAGTAAATTATTGGCTAATTATAATGCTATATAAAACTATTTTAATTATTTTGTGCTTATTATTGTCTTGTGTAGCAAACTATTTTTTTGAATTATTTTGCTGTTTTATTTAGATGTAATTTTTTGATTCAAAATGGAATTAATTTTTGGAAAAACATTCATGGGTAATTTATTGAATATAAATTCATGTCTATTGCATGTAATCTAGATTTAGATCTGTTTATCCTCCATTTATTTTTATTACTCATCTTAGTAAGATGAAGCAGCAAATTGTAATCTTATTGTCCAGATACTGTTGTTATTTCAACAGCTTACATACACACTTGAAATCGCTATGGAGGATGAAGTTGGTTCAATCCAGCTCTTAGTTCATTATTTTGCATACTAAATCAATGAATAAATAATAATAATAAATTTTTAAAATTTTTAATTTAAATTTTATTTAATTTTTTATCCGGCATTTTTTATTTTATTATAAAAATAAAAAGGGCAAGCCTAATGAATTGACTTCTCACTTAGTTTTTGATAATAATTGTTTTCTGGAATGTAGAATGATGGTCATGTTTTGAAAGAGCGGGTTTAGTTATGTTCACATTAGAGTATACGGTTCTGCTGAAGAGAGTTTGGTAATTTTGCTTGGGTTCATGATGACAAGGTAACAAAAATCTCCTGTATTTATAAAATAACCTGCTTATGTATGATAATAAAATGAGTTTGGCTAGACATTAGATCTACTTTAAAGGATTGATATATCTTTAAAAGTTTTTTCTTCATTTTTGTAATAGTGCAAATGTGGCAAATGTTATTTTTATTACTCATAATAGTAAGTTGATTCAGCGAATTCTTACAAACAGCTCCTCCTTTAACTCTCTTCTTTGCTTTCCTTCCAGTCCAAAGTTAAAGTACAAGACATGGATAATGACAGCAACACTACTGTAATTGTGTGGACGGGAACACAACTTCCAAGCAATGCTGGGGTATCTTTCTGAGTGGTAACCTTTTGACTTCGATACATGTCATCAGAACTAGGCCAAAAAATAAATTTTTACTATGTGTTGATAATATTTGTAAAGTGATACATATGCAGATGTTGTATATACAGATCTTACTAAATGATTGGAAGGTCACTGGGCATTGGTGACTTCATTTCCAAGTGATTTCTTTATATTTGTAGGCTTAACTTGCTAGCATTCCCAAACTTTGCAACTTTATTGCTTGTATCACATTGTTTGTATTACCAATGATCAATGAAAGGCTTAGTGAGAATGAAGAGGAGGACTGAGCAAAAGAAAGCAGAGAAGTATTCTAGGGTAGGCAGAAATTTTCTGGGGAATAACCCACGTGTTCCCACGTGTTAGATAGAAAGTGGGTGTGATACTACTTGTATATAAAGGTAAAGCTGCGAGGGCACCCTTCATTCTTGAGTTTCAGAAGGACTAGTCTAATAATTATTTTGAATCCAGCTGCTGAAATTAAGTTATATTAAATTAAGTTATAAGTTATATTAAGTTATTAAGTTAAGGTAGTGGTCCATACAAGAATATAACGGGACAAGAGAGCTGGATGGCTAAAACTGCTAAAGATAGCTGATTAGCTGCTGGGCACTGTAAATGTATAAACACGTGGTCAATCGCCATAGCAACTATCTAATCTGTTTCCATAGAAATTCTAATTAGCATCGCGAAAATTAGTCGTCCTACGGTATTCAAACCCCCAGTAGCATTATATCATTATATCATTTTATCATAGGTTATTTCTGATATTTTCATTTTTTGAAATAAAATATTTTAAGCTGGGCCTTGCATGAGAAGAGATGCAAACGATAGAGATTGTTCATTAACTTTTCTCCCACACTCTCTTTTTTTCTATTTTGCAGGGCCCGAGGCTGCATACTTTCTCTGAGCTTCGGGGAGGAGGTGGTCGTAGTAGTGGTAAATTATAAAATTAAATATCTGCCTTACAATTGTATTATAATTGTCTAATTATCACAATGAAAATAATAAGTAATAGCATAGCTAATGATAAGGTAGTAAATGAAGTGGGGATAAGTGATGATCTACCATATAGGGGGTATATTTCCCCAGGGAAAATATTTCACGAAAATCACCTTTAAACCTATTTACAAGGAAAAAATTTTGCGTTTTTCTTCTACTGACCATTATTAGTATGGTAAAAAATAATTTTCACAGATAAATATTTTCACAAATTTTTTAAAACCATGAAATTAACAAAATTAAATCCCTGCGAAATATACCCCCTATACGGTATTACCCTGTTTACGCTAGCCCAGAACTAGTTTAAACTACTTAAGCTACTTAGTAAAGTAACTGGTTAAAGTTGTGTTTACACTAAACAAACAAAACTAGTAAAAGAGCGGGTTGTTTTAAGGGTGTGGTTTCAGTACAAGCAACAATTATGGTGAATCCAGCTGTCCTGTTAGTTCTATACTTGTTTTACTTGTATAAAAAAAGAAGAAGCAGCTATCAACTGAGGCTACAGAAGTTTCAAGAAGCTCAAAGAAGACAAAGCATTATTTTTCATGCTGTATTACTTTTGATGCATAGATGTTGTCGCTACATGATTAAAAGGAGCGTATGGGTGAGAGTAAGAAGTGGAGATTGGTGGAACAGTATTGTTAGATGTACATTCAATGATGATGATTGGAGAGAAAATTTTAGAGTTAGTAAGTCAACATTTGCAGTTTTGTGTAACTGTCTGAGGAATGATATTGCCAAAAGTGATACTAAACTTAGAAAAGCTATTCCAAGAAAGTGAGTTTAGAAAGGAGGGAAGATGCCAAATTCCATTGCAAGCTAAAGTCTATTCACTTTCACCTGACCCCTGGCTTTTTTCAATTAATAAAATAACTACGTCACATCCGCATTCTTTACGTATTTTTGGTTTTGGAATTGTTTTTGTTGTGCTTAAGGGATGCAGATAAGTAGCAGCTGAATTTAATCTGGCTGTTCTAGCTGCATAGTTGCGGTCAAAGGTATGTAATTGAGTTTATACAGGGACATCCACAAAAGGCTAAGGCCTTATCATTTTGACCCGATCTTTTTATCTAAAGGACGGGAAGGACCTAGCAATTCTAATGGTGCAAACAAATTTCTAA
>NW_003549271.1:0-7030 GCF_000090795.2 Amphimedon queenslandica | reverse complement strand
AGGTACCCTTCAATAATGTTGAGAGATATTCTTCCTGTTTGCCCAAGCTGTCTGCTGTAGCAATGTATCTGTTTGCAGTTTAAATTCAGTGTTTTATGAATTAGCAATCATTATTGATCACATTTACTATATTTAGTTCTATATTTTGATTTGTACAACCTATTGAATAGAAATGGTGTTGGCGACCTCCGGTGTGTTCTAAGTAATACGATGGTGTGATAGTTAATGTTACAGACCCTTTGGTTTTTATGTTAAGGGTACAAAACAAACCTCTCAAACTAATCAGTAAATCTATTTTTACAGAAAGATACAATCGTATTTCCAAATGAAACATAGTGGGCGACCTCCACATTATGAATCTCTATTGAGTGGTTGAATAAGTTATTGTCTTCTGTCTAACGCTACTGAGATAAGGGTACAAAACAAAATGTCATTCTAAGCATTCTCATTCCAGAGCAAATATTCAGTGCAAATAATGATGCTAGCAACATAAAAATTAGTCTGGGGATAGATGCTAGTCTCTTCTGCTTCCTTTGATATAAATAATGACGTATAGTGACACCACTGCTGGAATGACAGGTCTCAAAAAGACAGCTCTTGCTCAAAGACAGCCTCCGTTGCTATGCGTTGCTAGATGCAAATGTCAACTAGCATCTGTATCCTAGTGATGTATACGGAGATACCCGTTTCCAATCCCTCTGTACTCTAATATCTATGGGCAAGCCCATGCCTACTTGACCACACCCCTTTGAATTTTCACGATAAAAACTTTCGCGTTTGAGGCCAAAACCGTGAAATTCACGAAAGTTTTCAGCCTCGAAAGTTTTGAGCTATACGGTATGAAGAAACATAAAGCTACAGTGACTTCAGCTTATCTCCTGTCACTGCATTTAGGAGGAGGAGAATTGCAGTGTGTCTGTCAGGTAAGGACATGTAGCTGTATTATAAATATCAATAATTAAATTTTGAAAATGTATTAAATAATATAATCTACCATGCCAAATTTAAATTGAACTGTTTGACCAATCAGAATGCAGAATGCCAGGTTTCTAAATCTATTAGAAACCTCCCTGGAATACTTAGAAACTTGTATGCTCTTATTAGTCCATTTGTCAAGCTTGGTTGATTCTTTACTGCCTAGCCAATTAGATACATGCATGTCCTATGCATGTCAACTGCAGTCTTATTATCTGCAGCTGGTAGTTGTTTTCAAATGTCATGGTAGAAGTTGGTTACAGGTATATGCCTTGGTATTGGTTTTTATAGAGCTGTTGCACAGAAGTAATCAACAGGGGGGTGCAGCTATGATTGTCCGCCATCTTGAGTGGCAAGAATGTACATGGTGGAATGGGGAGAATGAAGAAAAAATCAAAATAAATTCTGCAGTTTACAATACAGGCTAATGCAAGCTAGGAGATGAAGATATTGAGTAAAGAACTCTCGGTAATATTCTACAGCAAAGTATGATATTTCATCATTGGAAAATCTAAGTTTGTTTCTGCATCTCCATTCATTCCATGTACATTCTTGCCACACAACATGGCGGACAGTCATAGCCACCCCCCATCAATTACTTCAGTGCAACAGCTCTATGGCATTTATTAACCAAGCGACTGTGTTGCTTGGTTAATAAATTCTATAGAACATAGTATCTATGCATAGAAACCTCTACTTGGTGTATAACCTACATGTATACTTAATTAATGCACTTTCACTTTACTTATAACTGACATTACTAGCAATCAATAAATTGAAATTATTATTATCAACAGGAATTTGATAATTTACTCTCAGCTCATAAATACAGAACTGCTGTAGTCTCGCCCCGCCCCTTCGCTACCTGCAGAGGAAGGTCTGGTGCAAAGTGAGATATTGCATAAGGGGGAGGATTGGAAACTGGATCACATGTACCACTTTTCAAAGTTCGATTTGTGTTTGCCGGGAACATATGGCGTGCTGTACAACTCTCATTTTTGTGGGACTCATCCAAGGTATATATATCAGACTCTATACAAAGACTCATTTTGTTGCTCAAAGACTGATCTTTTACATTAGCTATTTTATTTAATATTTTTGTGAATCTTTCGTGATGCTCTACTATCATTTGTGGTTGAAAGGCCCTTAAAGGTATATTTAGCTACAATGGGGCTTGTCAAACACAAATGATAGTAGAACATCACAAAAGATTCACAAAAATAGTAAATAAAATAGCTTAAAATAGCTAACCTAATAGAGCAGTCTTTGAGCAACAAAATGAGTCTTTGTATAGAGTCTGGTATGTATACCAAGAGTTACAGTCTTCGTATGTAGACGAAGAGTTACAGTCCCACAAAAATGAGAGTTGTACAGCATGCCATATGTTCCTAGCAATCACTAATCGAACTGCGAAAAGTGGCACACATGATCCAGTTTCCAATCCTCCCCAGTATCTGTGTCTGGTGACACTGCTATCATAAAGTGCTTTGCAGGTTGCTTGACCCTGCAAACTTGTCAATCACATGACTTTCACCATACTAATAATACATGTCAAGTGAAGAAAATAAATTTTGGGAGACCAATTTAACTAAAAAAGGGAGACTTACTGTAGGCTAAATATGAGAAACAAAAAGCTGAAAAAAAGGAGACATTTCAAGGCACCTAGACCAAATATGTGAGACTAAAAGACTCGTAAAATCTCTCTAAATCTAACAGTGATTATATCAATGTTTGGAGGAAATCCCCCAAATATCTAATATACTCTATAGTCCTTACCCTTTCCTCTGTGCACTAGGAGATGAAGGTGGATAAGGTAAAGCATCCCTTTCAAGAGTATTGATGCTGTTACTCCTTGGAAGAGATAGAGGAAGCGTTGAGGTGAGCGAGAGGAGGAGGGAGGGAGAGGAGGAGGGGAAAAGGTGTCTTGAGGAACAAAAGTAGCAGCACAGTTATCTTACAGCTCTTCATCTGGCTCCTCACTAGTAATAAGTAAAAGAGTAACATACATGTGTATTAGCTAGGTACAATGTACAATATGAAGCAGTGGCTTTTAGTATAATGCTAGAGACTTTATCCAAAAAGTCATACATGTAATAGTTTGAGGCTGAAAATTATGACCACCATTAGAAGTATATGCTTAATTATTATTTAAAAATATAAGGTTATAATTTTTTTTATTTTTTGTGTACTATTCTATGCATTAATTTTTCAAAACAGTTATATGCATAAGGTTGGCAAACTTTAATTTGGCGAATTAGTGGCCACGTGCCATTGAGCATGCATATAATGGCTCAAAATGGTGGATTTTATTTTAGTAAATGGCTATCAAAATGCCAATTCGCCAAATTTAATTCCCTCCAAAATTTCCCGCTATACAGTACATACAGTGGAACCTCGCTTAATGACCACCCCTAACTAACGGCCGTCTATCATATAACAGCCAAATGTCCAGGTCCGGATGCAAACTACACTTACTTGCCTGTTAAGGCAACCCCTGAAGAACGACCACCTCTCTATTGCGTAAAACGAGCATTCAAAACGTCCCCAACACAGCATAAAGCATTGAAAAAAACTTCTCTTTAACATAGATATTAGAGTAAATGAAAGGTATAGGAAACCACCGTTCCTGGCAGGAAATGCTAGTTGCTAATACCGTATTAAATTGAACGGATTATTAGAGTAAAATGGTGTATGAAAAATTAGAATAAGGTCCTGCGCTGATGACAAGGGCACTTCTCTGCTGCATCCTGAGCTCCAGAAACAAAATGAATAGCTTCTTTGCTATGTAGTACCTTCTTTATGGCTGTGCTAAACATTCTATTTTCTTTCATATGATATTTATGCTCTTATATCATTCAAAGTTATCTCTAATTGTGAAAATTTGTAAAAGTGAATATTTATTTTTATTTTATCTATAAAATAGAAGGAAAGCCCCAAAACATGTGAAAGACCTCCGCATTTGAAGTACAGACTGATACAAAAAAGTTTAAGGCTAGAGTATTTGTTACTGGTGAGCTAAGGGTACAAAACAAAAGCAAAATTTGGGTCTACTTTTAGCTTAGAAATCACAGCCATGCAATATTTCCTATTAGAACATGTCTCAAGACCTCAGTTATAACATTGGTTAATGTCTTTTGAACACCAATAGATGGTTCATAAAATTGACTTTCAGAAAAAGGTACAAAACAAAATCGGCAGTTCCCTTGTGAAAAATCCCAGCAAGATTCTTGTTAAGTTTCTTTAAAATTCTTAACAAGATTCTTGCTAATATTTCACAAGATTTTACCTGATTTTGAAACAAGGATTATGTAAGATAGTGTTAGATCTTGCTATCAAAATGTAAGCAAGATCTTACAGGATCTTTCTCAAGATCTTACCAAATTCTTAGAAGATCACAGCAAGATCTTACTTGATTTTGGAACAAACATGAAAGATATCATGGGATCTTGCTTTATCAAGATCTTTAAATATTAGCTGAGTTCTTACATGAAGTTTCAGCTTATGAAAAATAGATGTAACAGTAAGATCTGAGCAAGATCTTACATTGCATAAATGAATTACTTAATGATGTGAAGGTTAATGTGAACTTCATTAACTTTTTGATTTAATTATGTTGAAATTTTACTTTCTTTATATACTGCCATTATTGTAAAGGCTATCGTGGGTTGTCTACCACTTCCTGTGACGTCATGCAATTTGTAAGATCTTTCAAGATCTTTAATGACTTAATGAGTGATCTTATGTGTCGTGTGATCATGGATGATTCTTCAAGATCATAAACTTACTAGATTTTGTAAGATCTTATTAGATTTCAATTTAACAAGATCATCTTAGTTCTTACAAGGTGTGGTATTACAAGATTTAAGTGAGGCATGATCTTACATTTTCTGATATATTCCTTTATTCGTAAGATCTTTAAATTCTTACAAGAATTATAGTTATGATAGATCTCACAAGATCTGACAGCTTGTTCAAATCTTATCAAATCTTAAATAAGAATTTGCAAGAATTTCTGTGTTAAGATTTTACAAGATTACTATCTTATGTTTTCTTGTATAATCATGTGAAATCATGAAAAACCTTATAAGATTTTGCTGGGATTTTTCACAAGGGTTTGGACAACTTGACAGTGAGAGTTCAAGATAGGATTTCATTCGAACCATTAGTGCAGTCCTTCTGAGCCAGGTATCAATGGATAGATATGATCTTGATCTTTGCAGCTGACCTGGAACTGTAGCTGTACTCTATATCAGACACGAATTATAAGCCGAGAAGTCCAGTGATGGTCCTCCATTTTCCTAGTTTCCCGGTAAGAAAAACAACAACTTGCATACGTCACTAGGCAACGCATGACATGCACATAAATTTTACGGTGGTTTCCTATCCCTTTCATTTACTCTAATTTAATTTAACGGCCATGTGGCCACACCCATCACTTAAACCGGATGTTTTCATCATAAAACGTCACGTGTAGCCCCACCCATGAGCATGCCCTTTCTTCTTGCTGTAATTCCCTTATTTTCCCTGCTACATCTACATACTACCTGGTACCTGCAGGATCTTTGTATTAACCTGAAGAATGAATCAAGATACTTAAGAACGCAACACAGTTAAATATCTCTTAAGTTATACACTTTAAACTGAAACCCCTCAATAAAGACCACCCCTCTATAACAGCCAAAGGACCAGTTCCCAATGGTGACCGTTATACAGAGGTTCCACTGTATATGTAAATGCATTACATTTCCAGTATGCATGTACATGTACATGTATGTACTCTATACAAGTTTTAAGGCCTTTCTACACTAGCACTTCTAATGCGCATTGAACTGGTTTGAAACCGGTTCCAGTCATTCCACACCTGATGCTCATTGACTTCAATGTGCATTAAGCCAAACCACCTCCATATGTGGTTTGAATGCACATTCAATAGATAACCAATGGCAGCTAGCTGGATCAGAAATGCTATCAAAATATACATGATCCTGATGATAGTGTGGAATCACTTGATGCTCATTCCATGCGCATTAATGAGCCGACTTCTGGAACCGGTTCAAGTGTAGAAAGGCCTTGAGTCACTTTCAATCAAACCATTGAGTACAATCATTTTAAAAATTTTAGAAAAACCATAGACTACGCATGCATGCTATAAAGAAGCACTGACTTTACATTCAAAGTACACACTAATAATAAAGCAATTCATACAATGATGGGCATCTGTTACTACTGACCTTTCAATGATAGTTCCCTATAGTAAACAAAAACACAACATTAGTAATAATAAGTATCATATCATAATAATAAACTCTTACTTCACGTGGCACTTCATCATAATTCTCTTGTTCTTCTATAGGAGGAGAAGGAGCAGGTGGTTTAAGAGATGGAGGAACTGCATAAGAAAACAAAGAGCATTTTGTAAACAATGGGATCATAAAGTATTTGGGGTATGGATAGAGAATAAATAAAAAATTTTCTTGTCAATGCACCATATTTCTTCGATTACTAACCACGGCTACTATAAATTTCAGCTTAAGTTGACGGGAGCTACTATTCGAGGGCGGTCACTATTCGAGGGTGGCTACTATTTCTCTCCTAGCAAACATGTGGCTGGTCACACCTGCACGTGACCGCACCCATCATTCACCATGAGTGCGCACCATTGTAAATCAAGCAAACTCAAGCTAAACGTTGGGAGACATGGAAATTGATAGTGTTGTCAGAGGCCACCATGTCTAGTGTCTACAAGGCAATATGGAACCCAGTAATAGGAGAGAAACTATAGGGCTTGCCGGAGAACAACAACAAGCACTCGAATGAGCACACGTGGCACATTAATTAATTAAATTTTAATTAACTGCGGCTACTATTCGAAGAGCAGCTCTATTCGAGGAAATACGGTAATTAAAGCATGGAAGACACAACATTAACAGCAACCACTAAAATAGTTTCCAATGTATTATTATTATTATAGTACCATACAGTACATAATGGAATAATCAGTTACTATAGTAACTATTGTTAGTCCATTCATAATAATGAAGCAGTAGCCTAGATT
>NW_003549258.1:0-7064 GCF_000090795.2 Amphimedon queenslandica | reverse complement strand
AGTTTTGTTCACTTTCAACATCAGTGTATCACAAAAGCATTCACTGCATACAAACTTGATTGAGTGTTTGCCTTCATTATGCCACGATTGCAAGCTTTAGAGCTTCGTAGAGCGTGCATTCACCAGATGAAACAGCTAAATAAACAATAGTCAGGAAATACATACTGGCGGCCATTTTTATTAATGGTTTGACTAATATGACATCATAACTTAACCCCACTTTGCAATTAATTTTTCCCGCCAGTTTTATAATATACGGAGGTATCCAGAAATGACACAAGATCAAAGATGGCATATAAAGTATGAAAAGTTATGCAGGAATGTTCTTAAATATTTAAAGTTCAATGATCTATAACTTCTAAACAGTGCATGGTAAAAATTTAAAAATAGCACAGGTTGTACAACTTTTTCTTTGCTATAAAATAGCAGCAATTAAAAAAATATTAAAATTTCATCCAAAAGTACCTTAATGAAAAATCCGAACTTCAATCAAACATTTATATTGCAAACTGATGCATCAGGAGTAGGAGTTGGTGCAATTCTTAGTCAAGGAGAGGAGAATTTGGATGAGGGACCAGTTGCTTATTTTAGTAAAAAGCTACTCCCGAGAGAACAAGCATACTCGACAGTCGAAAAAGAGTGCTTAGCTATTATTCTAGCCATTAAGCACTTCAGTGCATATCTCATAGGGAGATCTTTTATTATTCAAACGGATCATAGAGCTCTTCAATGGCTACACAAGTTTAAAGAGAAGAATGCAAGATTGACTAGATGGAGTTTGATTCTGCAACCATATAATTTCACTATACAACATCGGAAAGGGGTAGCAAATGCAAATGCAGATGCACTTTCTAGATTGGAGAGGAAGAGCACTTCGTGCCAGAGGGGAAGGGAGGAAATGTAAGAAGTTGTTTCTAAATGGATCCGGAACTCTCTGTGTACTATTGTAATTATATATTATGTGTTTATTCAAGTATATTCTAGAACAATCATGTAAAGTATTCTTGTATGTTATAGAACCTTCTGGACATTTATAATATCTATATAAGTGTGTTGTTTTAGTTGTGTTAGTTGTGAGTTAGTTTTGTTTTGTTAGTTGGTTTTTGAGCTCAGTTGAGTCTCGTGCTGATTAAGAATAAAGTTTGGTTAACAGATAGTTGGAGCGTCTGTTACAGCAATGCTGCATGCATATACACAGATCTGTAAGCATATAACATAAGCATAACTGCAAGCATACACAGAGATCAGAATGACAGCTACATGTATAATTAGGTATCAAATGAAGATTACACATAAAGTGCTAGAGATGGAGATGTAGCAAAATTACATGCACTAAAGAACAAATAGGATAAGGTAGTGAAGAGTGACTGGCATTTGATATACAAACTATGCCCTCCCCTTACTACACAATGTACACTACTAGCAGTATGATATAGTGCTTCATCTGACCAGTAATAGGTGACCTTTTGAACAATAATATATGATCTTTTATGAATAATATACTGCAAGAAAATAAAGTTAAAAGTATATGTAATACAGAAGGTGTTCTGGTATCTAAAATATCTTAAAAAGTGAAGATGGATGCATGTGTGCGTTATACTATGTGATAAGTGATAAGAATAACCCCAGCCTCTGGTCATACACTAAGATCTACTTCCTGTACTGACCCTTCAGCTATATACTACTATACCACACACACATCCTTTATACTGCACTGGTACACACACATAGTTGACCATATTTGGGCATAATAACTGAAATGCCAATAATAACAGTATAAACAGTCACTGTCATGTGATGATGAGCGTTACATACAATTAGAGGAACTACTTGTCTTGTAAAGTAACTTCAACAATAGTTACAAGATGATTGATGTCTCTCAATGGAGAGCAAGTATTGGACTGTGGAACTACTGTCAAGCTGCCTCCAGTAGATCTCCAGCTAATGGCTGCCACTCTCACTCATTCAAAGCTGCAGTAGACACCAAGTCAGGCAGTACTGCATCAGGAGAGAAGACATCTAAACTGCCAGCAGCTCTGTCTCTTATTGCTTTACTTCTCCTCCTCTTAAAGCACTGTCTCTCTTTATTAAGACACATCTTGATGATTCCTCCAACAGGTAAACAACAATTGGAACTTTGTACTTGTATATTTACTGGTATTTTATTATTAGGTAACTGCTACCAAGTACAATGTACTACTGGTGTTACAGTTACTGATACGAATTACCTCCAGTCAGTAGTCTTACCTGGAGGCAGCAGTTCTAACCTGATTTACAATGATCTCTATTTGATTGTTTGTCTACGTATGCTCCTCCTCTTATCAGGAGATGTTGAACTCAATCCTGGTCCTATGATTGATGACCGACCTGATATTTCATTATTACTTAAATGGCTTGAACCACTTGATGATTGGCAAAATTTTGGCTACTGCTTACCAGGAATTGCTTTTTCGGATATTTCAAAAATTGCAGCAGAACATTTAAAAACTGCTGAAAGAAAGTTAGCATTGTACTCCAAATGGCTGAGCATAGCACCTACAGCAACATGGGCTGATGTAATTAATGCACTGAGCAAAAGAAGAGAGAACAAACTTGTACAAGACATTAAAAGAAACTTACAGAAAAGTGTACCAAGGTCAGCTAGAAGTTATGCTGCTGTTACAACCCGACCACCATCACGTGTAGAAGTAATGTTTGAAACAGCTGAAGATGAAAAAGAGATATTGCATGCACTAATTGAGCTCAATAGAGAATTCTCTAGTTTAATGATGCATATACGCTCAGGCCTTAAGATGAAAATTGAAAATGATCCAAAGCAGTTAGCTAATCTTATTATATGGTTGGAGGCCTACATGCATTGGAATGACAAGCTAACAAATGCATCATTAGATGAAACTTTCAAAATTATTCATCCATTTTATGATTTTATTAACTGCAGTCTGATAGTGGACATGAGTAAAGTCTTTCTGAAAGATGTCGAATTTAGTAATGATGACAAACTACCAGTAAATATTTTTAGCGAATTATTAAATCACCAAAAAAAAGTTGATTATTTTCGCTTTTCATCTTGGATAAAACATCTTGATGACTCATTAAGGACAATATATGAAGGACATTTACCAGATACATCAAATATGCCAATGATTTCAATGAAGCTTCATAATCCATGGCATGCTAGTTACATCAATGGACTCTCTCTACTGATCCACAACTTACTTCCAGTTGGACACCAGCAGTCAATAATGAAATATATGACAATAACTACTGGAGGTATAATTATGTATTGATTGATGTATGAATAGTCATTAAGTAACAATACCATATAGCTGAAAGTTTCGTGGCAAAAACTTTTGTGGTTTGGTGGCCTCAAGCCTATCAGTGGTTTTATTCATATCAATGTCTCTCATTAACCTGCTAAATACTACAACCTTTTTCAATAAATTAACAATAATTTTTGGTTTCAAAGTACAAAAACCACAAAAAATTTTGGTGTATGCCTCACCAGTATAGTGGCCAAGTAAGAAAGGTAGTAGGAGATCTCGTAAGAATCAACAAATGAATTTATTAATAAGTTGAAAGCTTTTTCTTAACATAAAGAATACACATACTTAAATACACACACAACAATTACATCATAACACATCACAGAAATATATACATATATATTTATTAGAATGAATGATAATCAGTGAGGCATAACCTCACATAAGAATGAGAATAAGATCAGAAATAGAGTCAGATAATCATGAAATAATAGTAATAATAATGATACACTTAGCAGTTAGCAAAATATTGGCAATACCCTATATATAGCAAGGCTGTAAAAGTCGTGGTAGCCATTTTTAAGTGGGGTGCATCCTACGTAGTAAAAGCTACCGCTTACTAGATGCACTGGTCAGACGAAACACCTATCAACAACTGCGTAGTGTACAAGGCCATACATAACATATCAATTACAGTATCTGCAATAATGCTGATAATAAAATTATGCCTGCATGTCACTATTTTAAATAATCAATACTGTCTATTGTACTGTAGATACATCTCAAAATTTCTGGCAAATGAAAATTATAGACTTCTATAGTATTTTCTAAATAAATATTCATTTATAGTAATACTGAATGATATGTTATGTATGGCCTTGTACACTACGCAGTTGTTGAAAGGTGTTTCACCTGACCAGTGCATCTACTCTATATATACAACTGTTATAATATTATGCACTGATTATGTTCTTTTTAGGTGATGGTAGTAATGCCAGTAAATTAGAAGAGATGACACAACTGCAAGAGTTGATCGAAGAGAAACAAATTATTACTGGTTAGTGTATCATCATTCATCAGTACATAATATTAGATGAAAGATCTTGTAATGTACAGAAGATTATGAGAAACTTAAAGCTACAGTTACTGATAAAGAAATACATATAATAGAAATGTTGAAAGAGAAGAGAGAAATAGAACAAGAGAAAAAACAGTTAGAGGAACAATATCTCAAGGAGAAACAGATCATTATTGGTTAGTTAATTGTACACACAGCATGTATTAGATGAGAGAAAATGTTTATTGTGTAGACGACAATCAAAATCTGAAAACTGACATTTCTGAGAAAGACAAAGTAATAGCCAAACTGACATCACAAGTAGAGGAAAAATCACAGAATGAGAAACAGATCATTACTGGTTAGTGTATCATCATCAATTAGCAATAATTATTAAATATTCTATTAATTTATAGACCTTAGAGCTAAAGTGTCTGATAATGAATTGTATATAACCAAACTAATGAAGGAGAAGTCACAACTACAGGAGAGAGTCACATCCTTACAGGAACAATCCATCAAAGAGACTAGTTCCATTGGACTACAATTTAATTACCTGATCCCTTCAATGGGTAAGAGTATTATTGTGTACACAATGTACATGTATCATAATTATTTTGTATTGATAGATAAATTGGATTGTCTTAGTTCTGTCCAAGTAGCAGAGAAGAAGCTGTTCTTAATTCAAGGGGACAAACCTCAACTGATGAATTGGGAGAAATATGGTCTAAGGATTGGAGTACAAGAAGGAAGCCTATTGTCCTCTGAGACAGTAGAAGCAGCAGTGGTTGCTCTTGAAGGAGGAGAGTTCCGGTTTCCTCCTAATACTGTCCTAGTGAGTGCTGTGTATGCAGTATCACTCTCAAAGCCTCTCCTCAAACGGCTCAAATTAGAGATACAGCACTGTGTTGATTTAACAGGACAACCAGGTCTTAGTCATTATCTGAAGTTTGCTATAGCTCCCGTGAGCACACCCAGTCTTCCTTACCAGTTTTCAATAGTTGAGGGAGGAGAGTTTAGCTCTAATAGTGGGTATGGATCCATTCAACGTGAAGAGTTCTGTTTAGTGTGCATACTGGGATTGTTAATAGCAGGAGATCAGCAGCAACCTCAAGGACAAGGAGCAGGTGTAGTACCAGCTCAACAGCAACAAGGAGGAGGAGTACTGACAGTACTAGCCCAGGGACAGCAACCAGAAGTTAATGAACAAACCAATGGACAACAAGGAGAGGAGGGACAAGAAGGACAACAAGAGGAAGGAGATGAATCACAAGAAGGACAGCAACAACAACAAGAAGATGAATCACAAGGACAGCAACAACGAGAAGAACAACCGCAACAAGGAGAATCACAAGAAGGATGGCATAGAGAAGAAGGAGGAGATAATCGCAAAGAAGGCAGAGGACAAGAGGAAGAACAACAAGATCCTGTCCATGTACATGTAGAAACAGAAACTGTTAGCAAAGCTGTGCCTTGTACTGAGACTAGTAAGCATGCATATTAAAATAATCAATTTTTATGTACTTTTACTGTTTATAGGCATAGGCTATACTGATGTAAGAAAAAATATGAAATATTTTGGACTAATTTATTATAACGAGAAAGGAGTAGAAGATTTAGTGATATTCACTGCAGCTAAAGAATTGGAGGCACTCACTCAAGTAAGAAAGCATTAGATACTGTATAATGTGTTAATTATTATTTCATTTATTTGATAGTTTGTTGAGCGGAAATACTCTGAAGCTGAGATTGGACCAAATATTTCCTTTCGTTTTAAGTTTCCTTATGAACGTTATATTGAATTAAACTTTAATGCACATCAGGATGAACCAACTACAGGCTGGATAGTTCAACCACACACTAAACCTAGCAGAGTAAGCTTGTATTAATTCATATTTTATAAGGTCATATATGTTACAGCTATATCAAGAGGACATTGATAAATTTGGTGATAAAGAATATTGTTATCCTTCATGTTGCCTTATATCAGTTTATGGATCACCTGATGCTGTCCCTTTTCTTAATTACTCTGTACCACTAGTAGGAGTGGTTAACCCAGTTACATTAATCATTCATAGGGCACGAAGAAATCCTCCTCCTCCTTCAACAAGTAATAGATGATAATTACCATTTAAATTGTTTATTTATTTAATAATAATCAGATCCTACTACCTCCTCCTCTAATGTAGTACCTGGTTCAACATCAGTATCATCCACTGGAGGAGCTAGTAAGTGATAATACTGTGTGTGTATATACTGACCTTTGACCTCTATTAGGTCCATCAGCTACTGTTGATGTCAAAAAAATAAAGAAAGTGATCAATGATGTTCTTCAATCTCATTATGCTGATTTTACTGCACTACCAATGGAAGCTGTCCCTGAGCTTGCAAATAAATTATTTACTCTTCGTTTAATCAATAAAGTTGTCAGAGAAAATCCTTCAATAGACAAAATTATTTCAGAGTTCCAGGCCAGTCTTACTTTCCAGAGGGAGTTGTCTCAAGTGGAGGAACACTGTCAAAAGTTCTTAAACTCATTCGTCGAAGTTAGTGGCAGCTTTGCTTATGCAGCAATTGCTTTACACAAGGACTGGATTGAAGCTATTAGAAATAAACTTGAAAATAGTGATTTTAATATTGTTATCGATGAATGATATTGATTTTTTTAATGTTTAAACTTTATTTCTTTCATACCCACACACATCATGGAATTAAATCATAGATTTATTTATAACAGCCTCAAA
>NW_003549243.1:0-7103 GCF_000090795.2 Amphimedon queenslandica | reverse complement strand
TTTTGAAAAATACCCAAGGCTATAGCCCACTGGTTTTTTCAAGAAATGGCTCCAAAATCACTCCAAAATTTATTACATCTTTTGATACTTATTGATGTCCTTATACTATGTAGAAAGTTTAAGTTGTTGTTGACAAAATTTTTAGCATTTTAAAAATAACCCAATTTTTGGACAAAAAAACGAAGGTTTTTCAAGCCCATGGTTATTTTTTATTTGACTTATTTCCTAGTGTTTAAGAAGAGTTGATTCAGGATTTCGTCTTCCTCCTCCTCCTGGTTGTCCCAGGTCTATATATGAGATGATGATACAATGCTGGTATGTATCGTTAATTACTGTATTATTAATATTTGTTTGTTTATAGGCATCCAGATACTGGTAGTCGTCCTACATTTGTACAGTTAGTATCAAGACTCTCATTATCTGATGCTAAACTGTTGAGTACAGTATCAAGTGATACTACAGTAATAGGAGGACCACTGGAGACTGGACACCAACTATATACTGAACTACAAAATATGTATCAGTAATTTAATTGTGTTTTATATTTGTTTGATTATTATTATTATTATTATTATGTATTTATATGTTGTTTAAGTTTTTATGTCTTTTATAATTATCATTTGATTATACTGCTAAATTTAATATACTTTGCCTTATTGCTCTTACCTAATAAGGAATTGTGCTAAGTGCTGAGTGTAGGTGTGCATACAACTTGCAAGATGAAGTTAGATCTACTTGTTCTTTTATCTATTTGTCTGTTACAAGGTACTGCACAAATATATATATATATATATATATATATATTTCATAATAATGTGTTATATTTATTGTCTTTGTAGCTGGTACAGTTGAGTCTTGTACTGAAGGATTCATGAGTCAAGACCTCCTCACTGCTAAGGCTGAGCAGATCACTTCCTGTGTGGGATCATCAGTCACTGCATTAGCTGAATCACAACCAACAAGGTGGATATTTGGACGTCATTTTAGACCAAAGTCATCCTGTAGCAGCTCACATGTGATAACTGGACTCACACTAGGAGTGGACATTAGATCAGTCAATGAGAGTCGTAATGAATATCCTCTTTTTGAAATATGGACAAGAGATTCTAATTCTAATAGTTTCATTAAACAACAGAGTATTTCTGTTGCTCTAACCCCAGCTAATTTTAGCACAAATGGAACCTACCAATTCATATTTCCTACACCAATCAGTTTTAATTCTAACACTCGTTTAGGAATATACCAACCAGCTAATGATACTAGTGTTGTTAGGTTTTATAGAGTGAGTCAATCAACAGGCATAAAAAGAGTAGAAGATGATGACATCAATAATGATCAACTATCACAATCTGATCTCATATCTACTTCTTTCAATGTCCTTATACATCCAATAACAGGTCAATAGTATTATTATGTGCTATAAGGTAAAATATTTTTTATTTTATAGAGCCAAGTGATGACTGCTTTCAAAGTTTCTTAAGTCAAAACGATGTGATTATAGATAGCTCTGGTATCACTAGGATTACAAGGGTTACAAATGAAGTGAGAGCATTTCCTGATATTCGTTTCACGTGTAACGGAACAATCAAAAACATAATACTGGGAACTTTAAGATTTGAAAATCATTACCCATTAATTCAACTTAAAAGATCATCTCAACTGATCAATGTGTTACGTCCTAACATTACTGGTGCTACTAATATTAGTACTAATTTGTATAACGTGAGCCTAATCAATCCAGTTGAAGTTAAACCCAATGATATACTAGTGATAGACAGTTCAAATGATGCAAGAATGTACTACCAGCAATACAATGGACCACTCAATTATGAAATTGAGAATCACAATGGCGAGTTAGAACTGGAACCACTAGACAGTTCTAATAATTACCCTCTGATATCTATTGTAGCTAGTGCTAGCACAAGTGAATTTGTATCAGCTAGTAACTATGTTAGTCTTGATGTAAGTGCTACTACTTCACCTTCAACTGGTCCTGAATCTCTTGATAATAACATTGGTGTGATTGCTGGAACGATAACTAGTGCTATCATATTGATTATAGGAGTCACAATTTTGGTCATTGTTATTGTCCTTATTGCTAGAACTAGAAATAAAAGAAAAACAATACGTCTAAACAGTTTGACAATCACGAGATCTGCCTCGTCACAGATTGGTATGTCATCATGATATTGCATGTAAACTGTTACTCCTTTTAAATGTGTGGCTGTCATAGTCTTACCCTCCCTTCTCAACTGTATAAACTGTTACTCCTTTTTAGATCACGATTATACTATTGTCGCAAGTGGCAGCTTTAGCACCGAAGGCTCTAATATGTATCATAAAATTCATGATCTAGACTACAGTCAACCTGTAGATAATACAGTAAGTATGAGAAAAAATTTGAAACCTACCACCTTAATTATTATTAATGCAGATTAAAAAAGGACTCTATAATCCATCTTATTCTGAGCAGGTTTGTATAAAAAATACAGGTACAATAGTATTTTTTTTGAAATAATTATAGGAAGCACCAAAATATGAAACAGTCACAGTTCATAAATTAACAAGTCCTTCAGTAACTATTAAGAATATCAGTTTATTTGTGTATATAATTATTTTTTTAATAGACTCCTGTTGTCATTCCAAGTCCAAATACATTAGAGAATCCAATGTACACTGATGAAGTAAAGTCATTATTAGTTAAATAATATTTTATGTGATGCACAATGCATAGATTATTGGTAGCAATATTGACAAGAATAGCAGCATAGTGACGCCACAAATGTATGCAGTTCCCATATCAAGTGTAAGTCATACAAAATAACAATGATTTATACATTTTTTAAATTTCAGAGCCAAGCAAAAATAGATCCCTCACATGCACAGGTTAAACGATTTTAGAATGAGCAATGTGATAATGCCATTTTTTGTAGCTATCAGCATCACCGACACAATTTGTTCAAGAAGAACCACTTTACTGGCAGCCTGGTGATGACACAGATTGTCTGTATCACCAGTTATCATCAAAAGGATTTAGAGAAATTGCAAAAAAAGATATTCAGTAAATGAGACCAAAAAATTATTTTAACTATTATCATTATTATCATAGAACAATTAAAGAGTTAGGATCAGGCCAATTTGGTACTGTCTATGAAGGAATGTGGTTATCAAAGCCAGTTGCCATTAAAACATTAAAGAATAGTTCAGTGGAACAAGATAAGGTCAAGTTTCTTCAAGAGGCAGCCATTATGGGTCAGTTTCATCATCCTAACATTGTCAAGTTACATGGAATGGTCACTGTTGGAGAGCCAGTGAGTTAGTTAATATAATTAATAATTATTTTATTATAATTATTGAGAACAGTTGATGATAGTACTGGAGTTAATACCTCATGGAGACATGAGACAATACCTTCACACTCTCCAACCACAGTATGTACTATCAGTAGATTATGCTATTAATATTGTGTATTATAGACCAGGAGAACTGGTAGCATCAACAGTACCAGGTCTACTGCTCAGTTTCTGTCGTCAGATTGCTTCAGGTATGGAGTACTTGTCTAAGAAAGGGTTTGTACACAGAGACCTGGCTGCTAGGAATATACTGATGACTGATCATGGAATGTGTAAAGTAAAGTGTTTAGTGTATTAATATTTATAACATTATTGAACAGATTGCTGACTTTGGAATGTCAAGAGATCTACATGATGAAAATTACTATGTATCTACTACTGCAAAGAGGATTCCTATCAAATGGACAGCTCCTGAAGTAACAATCAATCACTAAAAACTAACTCAATTGTATTGTACATTATTATCACTAGGCTTTGCATTTCAAGCGTTATTCCAGTGCTAGTGATGTATGGAGTTATGGTGTAGTAATGTATGAGATATGGAGTCTGGGACATAAACCATTTGAAAACTGCACCAATCAAGAGGTATGTAATCAAAAAGTTGTTGAAAGATGATTCGTTCTTATAATTTTTTTAACACATGCATGTTTATATATTGAGTAAAAAGTTTGTACTATTTCCAATCAAGTTTGAATATTTCATTTGATCACCCCCAAAATTTTATTGGACTTTTTGATGTATACCTTAAGCCATGTGGAATGTTTGAGCTGTTTCCGACAAATATTTTTGAGCTATGAGCATTTTTAAAAACAAGCCAATTTTTTTGAAAAAATACCCAAGGCTGTATCCCATGTTGATATTTCAAAAATGGGTCCGAAATCACTAAAAATTTTTATTACACTTTCTGATACATCTTTATGCCATGTAGAAAGTTTGAGCTGCTTCTGAAAAATATTTTTTGAGTTTTTGAGCATTTAAAAAAATGAGCCAATTTTTGAAAAATACCCAAGGCTATAATAGCCCATGGTTTTTTTCAAAAAATGGCTCAAAAATCACCTCAAATTTTTATTACATTTTCTGATACATATTGATGCCTTTGTGCTATGTAGAAAGTTTGAGCTGTTTCCGACTAATATTTTTCGAGTTATGATCATTTTTAAAAACAAGCCAATTTTTGAAAAATACCCAAGGCTATATATAGCCCATGGTTTTTTCAAAAAAATGGCTCCAAAATCACCCCAAATTTTTATTACATTTTCTGATACATATTGATGTTCTTGTGCTATGTAGAAAGCTCGAGCTGTTTTTGACAAATAATTTTGAGTTATGAGCATTTTTAAAAACGAGCCAATTTTTGAAAAATACCCAAGGCTATAGCCCATGGTTTTTTTCAAAAAATGGCTCAAAAATCACCTCAAATTTTTATTACATTTTCTGATACATATTGATGCCTTTGTGCTATGTAGAAAGTTTGAGCTGTTTCCGACTAATATTTTTCGAGTTATGATCATTTTTAAAAACAAGCCAATTTTTGAAAAATACCCAAGGCTATAGCCCATGGTTTTTTCAAAAAAATGGCTCCAAAATCACCCCAAATTTTTATTACATTTTCTGATACATATTGATGTTCTTGTGCTATGTAGAAAGCTCGAGCTGTTTTTGACAAATAATTTTGAGTTATGAGCATTTTTAAAAACGAGCCAATTTTTGAAAAATACCCAAGGCTATAGCCCATGGTTTTTTCAAAAAATGGCTCCAAAATCACCTCAAATTTTTTACTACATTTTTTGATACATATTGATGCCTTTGTGTTATGTAGAAAGTTTGAGCTGTTTCTGACAAATATTCTTGAGTTATGAGCATTTTTAAAAATGAGCCAATTTTGAAAAATACCCAAGGCTATAGCCCATGGTTTTTTAAAGAAATGGCTCCAAAATCACTCCAAAATTTATTACATCTTTTGATACTTATTGATGTCCTTATACTATGTAGAAAGTTTAAGTTGTTGTTGACAGAATTTTTAGCATTTTAAAAATGGCCCAATTTTTGAAAAAAAAAAACGGTTTTTTTCAAGCCCATGGTTATTTTTTATTTGACTTATTTCCTAGTGTTTAAGAAGAGTTGATTCAGGATTTCGTCTTCCTCCTCCTCCTGGTTGTCCCAGGTCTATATATGAGATGATGATACAATGCTGGTATGTATCATTAATTACTGTATTATTAATATTTGTTTATTTATAGGCATCCAGATACTGGTAGTCGTCCTACATTTGTACAGTTAGTATCAAGACTCTCATTATCTGATGCTAAACTGTTGAGTACAGTATCAAGTGATACTACAGTAATAGGAGGACCACTGGAGACTGGATATCAACTATATACTGAACTACAAAATATGTATCAGTAACTTAATTTTGTTTTATATTTGCTTGATTATTATTATTATTTTTATGTACTTATATGTTGTTTAAGTTTTTATGTTTTTTATGATTATATCATTTGATTATACTGCTAAATTTAATATACTTTGCTTTATTGCTCTTACCTAATAAGGAATTGTGCTAAGTGCTGAGTCTAGGTGTGCATACAACTTGCATGATGGAGTTAGATCTACTTGTTCTTTTATCCATTTGTCTGTTACAAGGTATTGCACACGTTTATTCCATAATAATGTATTATTTATTGTCTTTGTAGCTGGTGCAGTTGAGTCTTGTACTGAAGGATTCATGAGTCATGATCTCCTCACTGCTAAGGCTGAGCAGATCACATCCAGTGTGGAATCATCAGTCACTAGACTAGCTGAATCACAACCAACAAGATGGATATTTGGATATGATTTTATACCAAAGCCATCCTGCAACAGCTCACATGTGATAACTGGACTTGTACTAGGAGTAGACATTAGAACAGTAACTGAGAGTCGTAATGAATATCCTCTTTTTGAGGTATGGAGGATAAGCAATGGCAATCCTGCTTATTACTACAAGCAACAGAATATTTCTGTTGTTTTAACACCAGCTAATTTTAGCACAAATGGAACCTACAAATTCATGTTTTCTAGATCAATCAGTTTTAATTCAAGCACTCGTTTAGGAATATATCAACCAGCCAATGGTAATAGTGTTGTTAGGTTTTATACAGTACGTCAATCAATAGACATAGATCTACTAAGAGTAAAAGCTGCAGATATCAATAATGATCCACTTGTTTATTCAACTAATTTTAATACTTGGCGTTCTTTTAATGTCATTATGCATCCAATAACAGGTTAGTAAAATGTAAATGCAAAAATAGAATGTTTTGTTTTAACTTTTAGAACCAAATGATGACTGCTTTCAAGGTTTCTTAAGTCAAAATGATGTGATTACAAATAGCTCTGGTATCACTAGGATTACAAGGGTTACAAATGAAGTAAGAGCATTCCTTGATATCCGGTTCACGTGTAACGGAACAATCAAAAACATAATACTGGGAACTTTAAGATTTGAAAATCATTACCCATTAATTCAACTTAAAAGATCATCTCAACTGATCAATGTGTTACGTCCTAACATTACTGGTGCTACTAATATTAGTACTAATTTGTATAACGTGAGCCTAATCAATCCAGTTGAAGTTAAACCCAATGATATACTAGTGATAGACAGTTCAAATGATGCAAGAATGTACTACCAGCAATACAATGGACCACTCAATTATGAAATTGAGAATCACAATGGCGAGTTAGAACTGGAACCACTAGACAGTTCTA
>NW_003549194.1:0-7200 GCF_000090795.2 Amphimedon queenslandica | reverse complement strand
CATGACCATACCAGGTGTGCAGTAACCACATTGGTGTACCATTTAATTCGGCAATCTTCTTCTGTAAGGGATGAAAACCTGTTCCTTGAGCTAGGGAGAGAGGAAGACAGTAAGGAAGGAATTTAAAAAGATACAGTAAGTAATGCAGAGTGTGGAATTTCTAATTTCTACATGTATAGAGCTGTTGCACGGATGTAATCAATGGGGTAGGCGGAAATTCTTGTCGGCCATCTTGAGTGGCAAGAATGTACACACAACAAATGGAGGAATGGAAACAAACTGCGATTTTTCATCAGAGAGATATCATACTTCGCTGCAGAATATTATGAGACTTCTTTACTCAATATCTTCATCTTCTACCTTGCATTAGCCTGGAATGTCAACTGCAGAATTTGATTTTTTTCTCCATTCCCCCATTCATTCTTGGCCTTCTTGCCACCCAACATGGCGGACAATTTAGCTCAATTTTAGCCACACCCTCCTGTTGATTACTTCCATGCAACAGCTCTATAAAATATGGTTACCTTCCAATTCCTTCAACTGTAGTAACTGAACATCCATTAATGGAATACAAAGGGCACAAGCACTAGTAGCATAATAAAAATAATAATCTAATATAATTATAAAAATAGGTGCTTTTCTTACAGAATTAATAGCTATTGTGACTTGTTTTTTGGTTAAAAGGTCAGTCTTGGTGAGAGATACTACACAACACCCACAGCCACCCTCACCACACATTTTCTTTGTCCCAGTGAGTCCAGGCTGTGATCTTATCCAATCATTTAGGCTTGCTTGAGAACTGGGACTATTTAATTCCACCTCCTTTCCATTAAGAGAGAAACTGATTGTCTTTACTGCACTATCCATAATAAAAATTGGGACCTCGCAGCACCTCAGCCTCAGGCATGAGCCACTCCCTTGGGTGGAAGTGAGCACCCGCTTCACATTTATTAACCAGTCAGTTGTCCGGAGATAGGTCGAGTATTTCCTGGAATTTGTCCAAGGCTATTATTGTGGAGGCTTGTTATCAATAGAAAAAGTAGGCAGGGCAAATAGTAATAATGGTTATTAAAGCAAAATGTCTGCTGAAACCAGCTCCTGATATACTCATATACTCACACAGCTCACACTCACAGGCTCCTGTCATCGTCTTTGCATTAGGCAGCTCAGTCATAGGTAAGTAGATATTACCCTTTAGTTGCATAATGTCTGTCATCGCATAATGATTCTGCTGAGTTTAATAAAATTGCCTGACATTGGGGTTCATAATTGGGTTACTGTATAAATACTGCATCGTACCATTGGCACTTTCATTTTTTGGTAATCCAAATAATAGTAACGTACGTGTAGATGATTGTTTAATAGTATTCATGAATTAATTACATTAATTTCTGAATCTTCGAACCCATTGCGGCATGAATTGCCATGCTTAATACAGAGTGGGGTCTATCTACATGCAGAAATCCTAATGACTTTTTATGAGATCCCTGGCAAACATCTTATTGTTTTGACCTCAGTACAGTAATTGTAATATTGCTTGGGTCTGATACAGTGTAACTGTACCTGTATCAGTATAGCTTTGCCTATAATCTTGTGCCTGTATGAAGTGAATTTTTAGCTGGGAAAAATATCTAGGCCTTGCCAATTAATGTTCATTGAGTAGCAAAAATTGAAAAATGTAAGTTTGTTTTTACAATGTTGTGATACACACATGTAGTTTGAGTTTTTGTATTGCATGTCTATCAGCAGTGCATAGGAATGTTATTAGAATTGTATTCTCATAGTACCTTGTCTATGGCAGTAATTATAATTGTAAACAATATGAAGTTTTTTGCGAATTATCTTAGGCTTGATATACAATACACGTATGTCCTTGAGGTTCCACAGTTATCAATCATGTAGTCTAAACAGGGTTTCCCACAAAGTATGCTAAGTAAGCTAAACAGCATAAGCTTTGTGAGCCAACTAGCACCACAGCGCAGTACATGACATTTGCAATAACTTTAAAAATTTAATTTTGAATGGAATCAGCTCAAAGTTTCTACGCAACATAAGTACATGTATGTGTATCAGAAAACATTGTAAAATTGATAAAATTCCCTCTTTGTATTTTTGATGAAATTTGGTGAATGTTGCTGTACATGTATGCATGTAATAGAGAAATTTGGAAGTACTTGACTCAAATTTCCCTTTGTACTATAATACTACGAAATGTTTCGCTCAATTTTTGAGCAAATTTAAAAATTGATAAAATCTAAATTTTATCTCAATTGGCTCAAATTTTCTATGCAACATAAGTACATGTGTATGCATCAGAAAACATAATAAAAATTGAAGAATTCTCTCCTTGTCATTTTTGATTAAATTTGATCAGTGTCCCTGTATATAGTACAGGGTGTTTGGCTCAATTTTTGAGCAATTTGACAATCCATTGACAAGAACCTGTATCAGCACTATGTCAAATCTGTTGAGGAACCCTGACTCTAAGCATTATTGGCAATGTTATATTGGTTTATAATAAACAATTCTTCTCTTTCCCAATGCATGTATGTATTGTTAATAGGTATTGCATATTTCTGTCTTCTCATGTTTGTGTTCCTTGACTCCTGTCCTTGTGCATCTTTGTCTCTTTTCTCTCCAAAGCCTTTCTCTCCTCCTCATACACACGTACGCATGTGTCTAACTTTTGCTCTTTCTCGTTCCTTTGCTAGGCCTCTCACATGTCTTCTCTCTTTCTTGTGTTAACACAGTTTTAGTATCAGTAAGCAACTGTAAAATACCATACACATACATTAATGTATACAAACATTGTTGTTATTATTATTATTATTATTATTTTATAGTACATTGGTATATTACAGACATTGTCACTTGCTGCAATGTGGGAACAGGAATGCAAATAAAATGCTAAAGAAATTGTAACAGTAAGACACAATGCACACTATATTGCTCTTGTGTACAGTGCATGTACTGAGAGTGAGAGGGAGTATAGTGTCTTATTGAATCTATGTACATTTGATTATTTAGGATATGTCCAACAAAGTAACATTAATGCTGTGTTGCATTGGCTGAAGCATAATGATGGTAAGTGATATGTAATGTACATGTATTTAAGTCAATGGATTCCTGGGTAATTGTAATGATAATTGTCACAGACCTACATGTATGACACTGATTCAATTAATTGAGTAAAGCACAGGTACATATACATGTGCATGAATGCCATTGCCACTATGTCTCAAATAAACAAATTATCACAGCCATTACCATTACTGAAAATCATTACTTTTCTAATAAATTTGAATTATCATTACAATTCATTGCTATGCACCTCTCTTTCTTTCTACCCTTTTTCTTTCTTCAGTGCCTCAATCTTGCAATGTACCTCTATCTTGCAATGGACCAAGGTACTACTGATGTCATCACATAATGAGTCTTACATAATTCAAGTAAGCTCCAGTACATATTTCCCTTGTTATGTTTCTTTTCTGTGGTTTTAGGACAAAGGCATCAAGACAACACTAAGACTAAAAACTGATTTATTAAATTATTGTGTTTTTTTATAATTATTATTGTTCAAATGGAATATTTGGCACTGTGCAGCAAATGACCTTCAGTAAGCAACACGCAGCATAAAAGTGCAAATGAATTATTGTTGTACCATACATTGTCAGTTGTATTCTTGTATGTTATTTTTTTGATTTAAATTGCCAAAAAATATTTTTAAATATAATTATTTGTTACTACTATATATGCAGCAAAGGCATGCAATATGAAGCAGTTCATGAGGCAAGGTCCTTTGACATGATCCACTCCAAAGATCAGAGATGTAGCAATACACAAGTTGCATAATGATCAATGATTTTTTTCAAGTATGTTAGCAGTGCAATTCTGACTGTTGTCTGGTATCAGCAGGTAGGCATGCACAATTACTTGTTTTGAAAAATAAAAGTACTAATATTGAATGAACAACTACAGAGATAATCAGCTAAACATACTTTCTGCATGCTTAAAGGTGCAAAAGGTCCATTGGACCTTTTGCACTTAAACGAGCATGTGCAGAATATAACCACTGCTCCACCTTACGTGATCATTGCTACAGCACCGAGCATGAGCACGGGTATAAAACGGGGGTGGGCTGCCCAGTCAATTAAAAATGGCGGGTGGCTTTAGAATGTAATTAAAAATGGGCAGTGAAGAATCACAGAATACAAGCACCACAGGCATCCACAAGATCTAAAAAAGACTCTTAGAAGAGTACAGACAGTTTTACTAACTCCCTATACCAGCAGAGACTCAAAAGAGCCATGCATCATGCAGCTTTAACTAAAACTATAAAATTAAACATGGCTGTCAACAGACCAAAGCTATCTAGCTTGTTCTTAAATAGCAAGGATTGAAAATCTTCTAAATGATGACTAAAGGCACCTTTCTCTTCGGCAGACTCAAACTCGATGTTAAAAGTCATCCTGAATGAGTCCGGCCCGGCCTTGATCGTCCCGAGGCTAAAGCTCGGCCTGTTTCACTATGACTCGCTATAAACAACTTAACCGTGATTTAGTCAGAAGATAAGAACAAGAAATATGTGGAAATAAGAGGTCAGGCAATTGTAGCCTCTTCCTTTTACTGTTACTATGTAAATCAACTGATGTTATCAAGATCTTTATCATGTGTAATAGCCATTTTGAATATTTGCTTCCATTTTTGGGCAGACCACCCCCCTTTTATACTGCGCATGCTCGTTTAAACAAGAAGGTGCACTATAAAACCATTCACGCAACGTCATGAAATCGCTTCCGTCGATCACAGTATAAAAGGAGGTGCCCTGGGCACAATATGGCGGCCAGATTGAATGAAATTTGAAAATAACAAAATGGCTCCCGCACTGGCACTGTTCTTATCATGGCTAAATCACTAGCAAAACGCATTATAAAAACATTAAAATTAGCAAAGGTGAGAGAGTTAACCTACAAGCACACCTAGAAAGCATAGCAAGGAGAGAAATGGTATAATTGACTTGAAGTAATAATTTTACATTATTATCAAATATTATATTGTATATTCTGAAAAATCTGCCAACAGCCTAAGAAACACGGGCAATGATGCTGTCAGGCAGGTAATAAGTGATAGTGGCAAGGGAATAGCCCTCACTACTACACAGAAAACCAGCCCAAGAACCGCCACCACTGGGACCAGACAGCCCTGCCGACTACCATATATCAGCCACCATCATCAAGTATAAGTGGTTCCAGCAAAAGACCCCAACATGGTCCTCATTCAGATCCTAGTACTGGTAGCAGTTGTAACATTCAACGATCTACTGGAAGAAGTAAATACAAAAATATTATTCTAAATTTTTAAAAATATAAACATTATGTATATAGGGTTGAATAGATATTGGGATGTTGAGGAGCCTCCTGTATCTGTGTACCTCTTCCCAACTGTGCCCAATGATGCCGACAAAAATATGGTAGTACTGTGATGGTAATATACCAGTACAAGAAAAATGCTAGTACGAGCCTAAAAATATTAATGCCACCATATGATTACTTTACATTACAAATAATACTTACTTCTGTATCTAGTAACTAATAAACTTGAGTTACGATTACAGGACTCACGACTGGCATTGAATCGAAATTCAGCACAAATCACATGACGATCTAAAATTATGAATAGTTTTGATGATGTTGATAATAATAGTAATAATAATAATAATACTAACAAAAAATACCTGTCTGTAACTGATCATCCTTCGGTCAACCATACCACACTAACACTAGTGTATGTTTCCCAACAGCCGATTCTATATCTATGCACAAAATGGCTGCTCTTCGTCCCCATCACCCATACCTAAATTTATATATAATCACTAATTTAAACACATTATAACTACCTGAAGTATTGAGCATAGCAGAAGAACTACTAGTATCATGTGATAGAGCCTCAGAATGATTCTCTTTTTAAACTAAATCGGCGAGTAAATGAGACAGCAGTTCCAGCGCCTTTTTTTAGTGCCTAAAGACCCCTTAACTCGATCAAGCCTAACTAGAACTGGTCCTTGTCTTCTTTGAGAGTAAAATGGAAGTCCATTTGGTACCAAAACCCCTTTCTTCCTGCGTTTTTCCTTGAAGAAGCAACACCATCTAGAGCCGACATTTTTACACGTGAATAAAACGGAAGCCACCATGCCCAGGGCCCCGCCTTTTATACCGCACCTTCTCGTTTAAGGAATAAATAGTGAAGCATCAGGCATAATCACAGTCTCTTCTCTTTCTGCATTGATGCATGTGACTTGACATATTGACAGTTATCCTCTTACTCAATAACCTTCATAAAATAACTGCTGTCTAATTAAATTACTAATTCAGTTACAAATCATTTAAAGTCATTTAATTCTAATGATTGATTTAGTAACTAGCTAAAACTAATTATAATTCAAATGATTACATTGCCAATCATCAAGTAATTGTAATCATAATGATTAATGACTCAAAATAATTATAACAACTCTGCTTGTAATATGGGCTTTGGTTCCTGTTTCTAAAGTTCTACTACCATAATAAATCCTCCATTTTAATAAGTCTCATATTAAAGCTTCGTTGAATGCACTTTCTGGTTATTGTAGGAAAGTTGGAAGTTAATGAATACTGTTTATTTTAGTTTTATTTCAAAGTGATGCATTTGTTTTTAACAGGTGCAACGCATGTGGACAGTGTAGCAAATTTGGAAAACTACTTAAAAGATTTGGTCATGGATGTTACAAAAACACCTACTTCACTTGTGTATATAAATGGAAGAGCATTTTTAAGAGCGTACCAGAAGTTAAAGCACTCAGAACACTCTTTAATTTTGCATCGTCTGGGGCAAGAAGAGGAATGGATAGCGGATTGCCGGCAAAACAATTTATCTGCCGGCAAGATCGTAACTATGTCAAGTGAAGGTGTTGGTTCCTGTACCATGGTTGGAATAGCTGCAGGACCTTTTAGTAAGTGTATAGACATAGTTTTGTTATTAACTTATACATGTACATGTACATCTAGCCTCATCTCCAGCCAGAAAGAGCCTGGTATCAGTTGTTTGCACACCTCAGTCTGGCTATGTGTCTTTGTTCAGACATATACATGTACTCCTGATATAGTTACATGTACATGTGTATATCTAAAATATTAAATATTAAAATTAAGTCTAAATGATAGT
>NW_003549178.1:0-7230 GCF_000090795.2 Amphimedon queenslandica | reverse complement strand
GCCTGATTCATGAAAGTTTATTGCCTCAAAACAATGTGGCTATACTTAATAACTAATTAAGCTAAACCAAAAAATGCTGTAATGCCAAAGGCAATGGGGACTGTAACAGTGTCCCAGGTCCCACTCCACTAGAAATGAATGCTTTTTCCAATTCGGGCCAAGTCCATAAAAGGTTGATCAAAGGCATGTACACGTATGCTAGTCTACAAATGAGATCCAAACTCAAAAAATCAGGCAACAACACCTGATGCTGGGAGAAGACCAGCTGGTTATCAAATGCTTTCATTAGCTTATCCATGCGCATTAAAAAAGCAACAATTAGTACCGATTAAGAAAGATTCTCACCAAAAAAGAATAAAAGATACAACCTAGGCAAGCGTCATCTATCACGTGAGCTGATTTATAATTGCGTTAAAAAATAGAATGTACATGTATCGTCAAAATTTTGCTATAATTTATAATATTTTAAGCAAATAAAGGCCAAATGCATATGTCTTATATAGTACTTTCCCATGATGTGGAATTAATATTAAAGGTAAGAATAATTATGCAAATAGTAAAAAATAATGTATGAATATTAAACTGACCTGCCATATTAACTTCAAATAAAAATCAGTTCTGATAACAAAGTCAGTTATACTTGTGGGCCAAGCACATGCGTACAATTATGTCACGTATTCTCTCATGGAATTCAAATCCCACATCAGACGTTCGCCGTGACATTTTCAGTTCTATAATAACAATAGTATCTTCAATAACGATAATAGCTATAATAACAATATAATATAATCTTATTTACTGACCATCAAAAGGTAGAAATTTCCCACATCAAATCCTAATGATACTCAATCTCTGGTATATCCCTCTAATGATGGAAGGCTATCTTTAAGATAATCGTTCAACATCTAACACAAAAAAATGTCAATATCAATATTATGAGGATTACAATTGAGTTTATTTAGTAAACCACAATTACCACAAACTGGTTAAATTAAATTCCCATAATTGGGTTCAACAAAATGACACAATGCTTATAAAAAGTTAAAACATTCACCTATAAATATAATTTTCTTCTCAGTAGTTTTTGAAGTAGTTTTGTGCCCACTATGTCGTGCCCCATCTCTTGCTGGACAAAGACGCTAGCTAGTCTTGCTAGCATTAAAGTACTTTATCTAAAATGAAAAATAAAATAATCATCTTAATTTTTCTTAACCCACTCTCCTACTTGGCAAAGTATCTAGCGGATTCTTTTAAAACTTCTTCCACAATCCAATCATGAAGCCTTAGCCAATTTAATCAGTGCAGCTGCTAAACATTAATAATAAACAAGTCCCATGAATGAATAAAAATTGCGGTAGCCCACATACTCAATAAATAATGGCTGGATCTGATGCCTCCAAAATTGAGGTCATCTCTCCTAAATCGCTCCTAAAAGATTCTTCTTCAGAAAAATTTTATCATCTCCATCTTTACCATCATGTTAGCCACGTGCGACGCGTGAGTACACAATGGCGGGGTGGGCCAGGAATCTACTGCGCATGCGTAGAGTCACTAATTGAATTTATTGCAAAGACTCCTCCAATTCATGAACATACATTAAGCAGTATCAATTAAACCACATATGCAACCCTGCATACCCGGTACTGAGAACTACTGCTTGGAAAAATTTGGCATCAATGGGAACAATGCAGTCCCAAAATTTAAAAGCAAAAATAGCTGACAAAATGTCTACAAAAAATTGATGCTCACTGACGTCACTTCCTTTGAAAAAATAAATGCAGCATAACAATAATAAAAATTTTATAAAAATAATAATGCTACAGTATCAGCTAGCTCCTCATGTTAATGAGCCTAGAACACTAGTAGACTACCTAATGAAAGAATTCTTGTATTAGTGCATGCATTTGGGTTCTGTACACTTAACGACCCACAAACTAAACAATCCACAAACTTTAATATCACATTAAATACACATGCAGGAGTCCATGAAAGATTCATTTTCCTCCTCATTATGGACTACAAGTATTACTTGTACATAGGTGTATAGGAATGATTCGAAAGTTAGGGGAGCTGAAGGGGGCTGAACATAAAAACATCTAAATATGTACTGTCATGTGCAGTGGCGTAGTTAGGACTTTAGTGATGGGTGGGCCCACCGACGGAGTAAAAAGAGGGGCGCGCGAAGCGCGCCGAAATTTTGGGCCACGCCCACTCTGGGGCGCGTATATAGCGCCCGCTGATCATATTTCGGCCATTTTGCGTATAGTCTAATAATAATTAGCCAGCCTATGGCATGCTGAGCAAATCTAAAGCCACACATTAACTATGGTAATAACTAAAACAGGTTTAATATTGAAGCAAAAGCCAGAATAATGCCAGTTGGCTGAACAGGACTAAAGATGTGACTAGATAGCAATATCTGCAGGCGTGTGACTATTTAATGACAATGCCGAAGTAGTAGATGACGAGGAAATAAGTGAATTGGAGGAAAGCGATTAAGAATGGCAGGAGCTCGGACTAGACTCACCAGCTGCACGACTAGAAAGATCTGGATCAAGTTCATGACCAGCCAAAGACCCTACTTCCTTGTCACTGTCATTAGTTCCACCAGTAGCTTCACAAATAGTCATTTGTCCTTCCATTCTTGCTACTTTTAGAAAGAAGTAATCATCAAGCGAAGATCTCCTCTGGTTGCCATCATGAATACATGTGGTAATTTATATTGATTAATTATTTAATAGTTATTAATAAATGGAAAATGATGGGTGGGCACAGGCCCTGCTGGCCCAACCCTAGCTACGCCACTGGTCATGTGTGCTCTCGACAGCTACTGCATGCCTAAACAGTTACTACATGCCTAATTCCTGCCATTTGTTATTGCTACATCATGCCCATTTAACTGAATGATGAGTTTCAAGCTAATAATAACCTACTAACAACTTGAAACGAGACACCAAAGGTGCGTGGCCTCGCCCCTAAAGCTGTTTGGGATGTGTTATGCTTAGCTAGCCTAAGCCAGTACATTTAAATGATATAGATTAAAAGTGCTGACAGCCTGGACTAAGCAAGTGTGAAAAGTATGATGGGACTCTAGAATCCCAAAAATTGGTAAAACGTGTTCATAAATTCCCATTAGCATCTCAAGATTTATCACTTATTTATACACTATATTTATACTTATTGCACTCTCATTTTAAAAACATCATGGGTTTCATAACCACAGCTATTGTTGTGGCCACAATTTATCAAAAACATGCTATGCAAAAAAATTAGAAATTGTGCTTTTGAGGCCAAGGAATTATCATAACAGCTAGCTTTCTAGCTGCAGTTACACTAGCTCTTGCATGCTTGCAGAACTGGCAAGCTGCAGGGCCAACTCCCAGCTTGGTCCTGCTTGGAGGCGTGGCATTAATGCAGCAAGACCATGTGAGAGGGAAGCTTCACGTTTTTTCTCTTCTTCTAAGCACTATACATAGGCGGCTGCAGGGTCGGGCATTTAGGGGCAATGCCCGACCAAAAATTCTGACCGGAAGTGTGACATCACCATAATTAATAGTTATTCTATGGTTAATTAATAGTTAATAACAGTTATTGCAATTATAATTTCAATTTTTTATGAAAATCTTATAATTATGAATGCATAAATGGCAGGCTGATAACAAGGTGATGAAGAGAGACTAAATAAAGGAGGAGGTGGTAAGACTTTGGTGCCAATCACAGTGGGCCACCACAGCAACACTAGAAAGCATAATCATTTCATTATTTAGTGCTATTTCAGTGTTCTTTTTTTGTCAGTTGCAATGTCTAAAAGCCTGGACAAGCTTCACAGGCTATGTCCTTTGTGAACAAGCCTGCTAAAAAGGAACAACAGTTTACAAAGTGAACCTAGTAAGTACAGTATAGAAGTCAATAATACAGATTATCTCATATTCTTACTTTAGGCCAGTCTCTTGCTGAATCAGTTGATGATCATGAGTCTCAGTCTACTCTTGTGGTTGATACAGCTACAGTTTTTACAGCTACAATTGATGTACAGTCAATTGTTGCTCATTCTCCATCACCCTATTCTACCTCCTCTACTAATACTACTACTAGTACTATTACCACTACAGAAGTCAGTGTTGGAGCTACACCACCCACTACTTTATTACAATAACCTTCGCTACCAAAAAATTGCGCTAAAAAGGGTGCGTAAAAAGGGTGTGGCCAAAATCGCGGCGCGCTTCGCGCGCCCAACCCATTTCCTGTGCCACACCCATGCCCGACTAGTAGTCAAATCCTGCAGCCGCCTATGGCACTATATGATGTTATAATGGCACAAATACTGTTGCCTAGATAGATTGAGTGACTTAAGAGAGTTTAGGATCCTTAGACTAGCCATGGACTAGCGAACTACTGCTACAGCACTTTACTCGGGATGAAATTCGAGTAGCTATAACTCACCAAAAAGGAAGATTTAAAGAGTCCCACACATATTAAATAAATAAATAGTCTTGATCTACTGGGAAAGAGTCTCATTTACATCCAGAGTACTACCGCTATTGCTGGGCATTTTCTCGTGAGTTAAAAAGCTTGTACTACCTAGAGCTCAGTGTTCTCGAAACATCTCGAAGCAGTAAAGCAAGACTTTTCCTAACAGAAGAGAAGCTCTCACAGGTTTAGAGCACGCGATTGTAAAGATATACATTCTCAAAGACAAAATCTAGCACACAGAATGAATGAACGAGAGCACTAAAGTGCATACCCTCGCCACAGTCTGTGTGTCACAATTTTAATAAATTAAGAGAAAAATAATTAGTGAAAGTTTTGACACAGAAAAGAAGCTTCAGCATGTAAAAACTTAGTGAATGTTTTGAGACAGTGATTTTTTTTGTTTTTTAGACAGAGAAGAAGTTCCAGCATGCTTGCTGCACTGCTGCAGCAATGTAAAGGTGTGGCTGCAACGAAGGTGTGGCTCAATCAAGCCATGCTCCACCATACACACCCAAGAGTTACCATGCATGATCCGTGAATGATGGGTATCAGGCCTGGACCAGGTTTGATTCTATAACGGTCCAGCATCGACGGCCATCACTGCTGAATCGAGGCTGTTGCTCTGGCCTGGACCAGTATCTATTTCAGTCCCGATGTAGTCATAGCTGATACAGTAATGTCTGTTCGTCAGCACTGGTCCAGGCTGTATATCAGTACTGGATCAGATCGATGCTTTTCAAGATGGCAGCCCCGCGTGGACTATCTGACATGTTTTGTTAAAGAAAATCATCTTAATCTGACTCTTTAAGAGGAATCTTGTTGGCTGTATACACTAGGGCTAAATCACTGGATGTTATGTGAGTACTGTGAACTACATTAAATGTTATACTATTTTAAGGCTATTTTGAACCATTTATTACTTAAACATGAGTAGGATACACGATATTTTGAGTAAAAAGTAGGCACATGTAGATACACAATCAAGCTAAATAAATTAATTGAGCAGATACATGACTGGAAAATAAAACGACTGACACCTTCCAATTAAAGTTTACCACATCTTGCCTACAAAATCTCTATGATACAAAAGTAAAGACCTGGGTTTACGAGGAATTATCAAAGGGGTATAAACTGCATGAACAAACTTATAATAAATTTAGGCTAATTATTATTGTGAGATTAATGACTTCAGTTTAATTGACTATAATTAGAAGTACATACCTTTCATTATGGATTCTCCGTTAACTTTCTAGTATTGAGCCTAGCATTGAAACAGAGCCAGAAGACCTTTCTGCAATAAATCATGACACTAGTGAAGACGATGAGAAATCAGGCGTAAAAATGGTTCACTACATGTGATTGTAACTATGTTTTTAATTAGAGTGGATGTATTAGTGATCATGATGATAAAGATATTGTACTGAGAGACTTATGAATGATAGTCACAAGTGTGGTAAAATAGTTTATTGATTATGTGTGTAATTGTTACTTTTCCTTAGAATTTTTGATGCGGAAGATTATTCTGGAAATATTAGTATAGTAGGTGCTCCTTTAATTCATATTAATTTATTAATTTAGCAAGGCCACTAGTATACATTCTATAGTTACCTTATCTCACTAAGTTTCAAGACAAGATAATCTTAGGTTTGTTTAATTTCATGTGAAAAGCTAAATTCATTATTCAGGTTGTGATGAACTGAAACTTTCTTGTTTAAAGCTCTTGTTAAGGTCAGTTTAATCATAGTGTTTTAATTTATTATCATCATTTGTCATTATAGTTCACTTCAAATAGCATTGAATTTTTTTGTGAACCTGCCTTCATCATGCTGGTTAAGGAAGGTATGTGTTCCTTTGCTTATGTAGAATTTATGCCTCATTATAGTTATGTTATGGAATTAAGCTTTGTAGGACTATGTGTGACAAGATACCTTTGAAAGATCTGCTTCACTACATGGAACCCGAGAGTTCATTAATGTTGGAGATTTTGGGAAATTAATTTCTCAGTAATGTAAGTTTATTATTTTAGTGCCTTCTTAATTTATGGCTCTTTAGGTGTCTTAAGTTACAAAACATGAAGTGTCTTACTTGTGGAACATTGGTAGACTATGATAAAGAAAACAATTATAATCTTTTTTTGTTTTAATAATAATTTCAAATCATTTTAAATTAATAATGAATAATAATTAAGTATTAATTGAACATAACAGGAAGTACGTCATAATGAGGCTTAATGAATATCGTTATCGTTGTCGGATCAGGTCTGGCACCAGCATAAATCGTGGCTGATTCGTCAATATCGGATCAGGACATTGCCCCAAATCCTCGGTCCAGGCTCGATCATCAGTAATGATTCAGGCCTGTATCAGGACTGGTCCATGTTCCAACTCTTGGGCGTGTAGATATTTACTCATTTACTCTATTATCTATGGCTCCACCCGCACACACAGTAATGGTGGCACATGGCTCTAAGTGGTGAAGAAAGCTTTAGTTTTTCTCGACTTTTAAACAGTTTAGCATACATTTGTTAGGCTCTATTTGTTGCATACAAACGTCTATTGAGCCCCTGATGTTTAAAGACTCTGGCCGCTACTTCGGGAGAAGAGAGCCTCGTGTAGGCTCACAAAAGTATGAATTTTTGGGCTACCATATCTTTAAAACGAAGATGATTAGAGCAATTCCTCTCATATTAATGAAAGATGAGGCTTTGCTTTATTGTTTTATCTGCCAAGTTGCTCTTTTGCCCACACTATGAAAAAG
>NW_003549160.1:0-7270 GCF_000090795.2 Amphimedon queenslandica | reverse complement strand
TTGATGTCACTGAAGCTAAAGAATACATTGAACAGTACAAGACAACACTAGAACAATCCTGTCAGTCAATGTCAATTGATCTTTGCTTGAAGGAGAAGTTTGATGCTGTCAATACAAGCCCTTCTCTTAAATGTGAAACAGCAACTTACGTCTTTGACTGGAGACCTGATGAGAAGAAATTGAAGGATATTACCGACATTCTTTCCAAAACGTCTGGTAAATTTGTAAAGATAAAGTATATTGATACTGGATACTCCATTGTGGTCACTTGCTCCTTCCCTCACTCTCTCACTGGTGCTCTCATTATAAAATTGAGTGAGAATCTTGAATTATTAATAAAGAATGGTCTAATGAAGCTTACTGTTGGATACTGCACTATATGGAAGAAACAAAAGATACAAGTATGTGTATATATACCGTTAGTAATTATCATTATAATACTGTATTATAAAGGAAATGCAGGAACCACTGGAAGAGGAGGTACAGGAGATAAAGGAACAACCTCATGATACAAAGGTATAATAATTTGTGTTTGATTATTTTATTAAACTAACTTAATAGGAAGAAAGAGTAGCAAAACTGGAGGAGAAAAAAACAGAAGGAGCAACACCTCAATCAGTAATTAATCAAGGTATAATAATACATTGATGTAATAGTTGTTGACCAGTATTATTAATTGATGAACAATTATTATAATATTTCAGATATACTATCAATTGATACAAGTGTGACAATAATTAATAAGCAATTAATAAAAGAAATGAAAACAAACAAACAATTAGATGAAACACTAACAAGTAAGTGTTATAAAACTTTATCATTTATAATCAAATAATGGTAGAAATGAAAGTAAAGGGGCTTCAACAACTTTTGTCTTTAGGAACAAATTCTAGTTTAGGTTAGGATAATTAATTATAGTATTATTATCATTTTTATTAATTATAGTTTCATACAGAATTAGAAGAGGCATGAGAATGGAAATAGAACAATTGCAATTATTATTAACAAATAAAACTGGTACTGAATCATAACGTATGTATTAGTGTACTATAACTATGCTGTGATAGGTTTACTGGATCAGAGTAAATTATTAATAGATATTAAGAGAGAAATAGCTGAACTACAAGAAGAGATATCAATAATGAGTGTACATATACTAAATAAAAGAGAAGAGAACAAAAAATATAGAAATATATTAAGAAGTATGTGTATTTTATTAACTGATTAATTATTGTAATACTGGTACTCTTGGTAATATAGTGAATAAACCAACAGAAGAATCTGTTTTTATTGCTCGTTATCACTATCATGCAACAATGAGTGGTCGAATATCATTCAGTGAGGGAGAGCAGCTGGAGATATATGAGAAGGAGGATAGTTTTTATTGGAAAGGAAGATCTTTGGTGTCTGGTGATGAGGGAGTCATTCCTAGTAGTTGTGTTTATTCAATGTCAGAGTCACTTCAATTGTTAAAGTTTATACTGTCAATTGAAGAAGTATCCCTTCCTATTCTACAGAAGATAAGGGATAATTCATGTAGTAATGATGAGAAAGCTTCTCTTTTCTTGGAGATTATTAATGATGATCCTATTATGATATCTGCACTAAGACAAGACAAGAAACAGCATGATAAAAGTAATATTTGTGATTATTGTGACAGTCAGTACAAGTATGAACATGTACATGTACCAGTATACATGTATATTGTACATGTAATGTGATGTGGACATAATACTGCATACTTATGGATTGTGTATCACTAAGTTTTACTTCAAATTTTACTCTGCACATACATGCTACATTATAACAAAAACACACCTTCACATAATACAGTAAGTCAGTGACAACTACTAGCTGTGTCTGTATATTTCTTTATGCAAGTTGTGTGTGTTTGTACATGCATGTACAAAAATGGGAATATGTGTATAATTATATATATACATGTAATATGTAAATTTGGGTTTGAGGTGGGTATCAGTAATGTAAGACCAGAGCCCTAAGATGTCTTCCCGAGGCCCAAAGCTGAGGACACACCTTGAGGGGCTGAGGTCTTACAATACACCAATACTCACCGAGAAGCCATGGTTTATATAATATGTTAAACATGTTATATTGCATGTATATAAGTATATAATCCTATTAGGGGTCACTGGGAGAGTGAAATGGGACAGTGACAGGGTAACCCTTTACTCTCCATCTCCAGTTCAGTGTAATGACGCGATTAGTAATATTAATAATAATCGTAAGAAGATTGACCTCCGCTCCTCATCTACTATTGGTACAGTATCTCTACTATCATCAACTAAACTGCATACATTAAACCTGAGGAGACTTGAGATATGGTTGACTCCATTAACTAATGATTGTATCCAGTACTTGTGTACACTACTAACTAATAATGAAACGATACAAGAACTAGTCATCAATGGCCACTCGATTAGTGATAGAGGAGTTATTAATATCTGTCAAGCACTTGAACACAACTTTAGACTTACCTCATTAGATCTTTCTAATAATCCACTCATCACTTGTACTAGTGGACAGGCCCTTTCTCACCTCCTCCTCAATAACTCATTTCTAGTTAAACTGAATCTAAGGGAAACTTCATTATCTACTGAGTCAATACTACTCATCCTCCAGTCATTATGTTATAATAATAATATAAGGAGATTTATACTAGATGAGCGACACAAAGAGACTTGTATTAATATTTATCCTAACTATCACCTCATACATGACAGAGTCCGCTGGTGGCCATACTGATCACTCTTTATGTGAACTAATTAATTATCTCTTGATACAACAATTATTGCTCAAATTAAGTCAGTTCATTTTCACCAATAGGCAACCAATCAGAATACACTGCTTTACATGGTAAAAGGTGGACCAGTGACACTTTACATTATCATAAATCTAACACATGAACATCTCTTGATCTCTCATCAATCTCTCTCTCTCTCTCTCTCTCCTTCTCCAGTTTATACTGTACATTCCTTCTCTTACTGACAAACATCTATTCTATCTCTCCCTTAGTCTACTCTTCAATAACTTTTCTCTAGCTGACCTTCCTCCATTTCTCTTGTTCCCATTCTCAATATATTTCTCTCAAAAAGGAGCAGATATAAAAAATAAAAAGACAAAAAAATAAAAGCACATTAATAATAATGATAATAATAATAATAATAATATTGAGGAAACATACGAGTGCCGAGAACTAGAACATCTAAGTTTATTTGTTTTAAACTGATGTCCCAATTATAAATTTAATTGTGTGATTTATAAAAATAATAATAATAACAACACTGATAAAATTTTTATGAAGAAAAAGTATTTATAAAAGAGATGATAAAAATATTTAAATATGTCTGCACAGTTCAACCAGTACACTAGAATCCTGAGAATGACCAGCTGGAGAAAGAAAGAGAGGAAATGACAAACTATAAAATTGGTCTTTTTAATGAACTCGAAAGTTGTTGTACAGGGTCAGTGGCCAAATTTCACCAAAATTTAAAAAAAGAGAATTCTCTTATGTTGTGTAAAAAAAAGTTTGAGCTAATTCTGATGAAAATTTGATTCTTACAAATTTTTAGTTGCCCAAAAATAAAGCCAAAATTGCCAAAAACAAAAGGAGAAAAAATCTTGATTTTATAAATTTTTCTGACATGTATACATGTTCTTATGTTGTGTAGAAAGTTTGAGATTCTGATCAAAGTTAGATTTTATGACTTTCAAAGTTGTTAAAATTAAGCACTGAAAACACGAAAAGGACAAACATCTAGACATGTACATACCACTGACTGTGTGTCCTAACTTTATTGTATTGGTACCAAACACACAGCTGTATGAGAGACCAGAGGAGGTGGGGAAGGGGCAGGATGACGAGTGGTATAATGTACCTCAAGACTGATATACTTTGAGTCTCAGGAAATGTGTCAGGTAAATGAAATACAAACTTTTATTAAAACTCTAAATAGTGACTAGTGAGAGACATGGAGATAAAGGATTACATGTACATATGTATACGTGTATTTACTTTTGATGTACATTTCATATAATTCAATGTTTATCAACAAAGCTCTCATTAAACTCCTAAAATACAATAAAAACATTGCCCCGCCCAAAACGAGCCCCTCCCTTGTCATTTCTTTGTAACTTTCCCATCCGGTTAGCTTGTTCTTTGATCAATGGCAACTAAAACCAGTTCTTGTTTCTCTTCTCTGAGTCTCTCCTCTTCTCCTTTGACTATTGGTAATGTTCATTAACTATTTATGTATCATTGAATATGATTTTAGAACAACTGATTGATGTTGTTGATTTATTGGAGAGATGTGATTTCCCTCAGACAAGATGGCATGAGCTGGGACTGAAACTAGGACTACACAAGAACACACTGGACGTCATTAAAAGGGATAGTGTTACAACTTATGAGTGTCTGACAGAGTGTCTCTCCAAGTGGTTGTCCAGAGCTGATAATGTTGACGGTAAAGGTGGAGCTACCTTTGACTCACTGTCAGATGCTCTTAAATCTATGAATGAGAATGCTGCAGCTGACAAGTTAGATCAAGAGAGTAAGTTAATATCACTAATTGTATTAGCATCGACTGTGTGTGTGGTTATTCTACTCTATGTAGAGCATAAAGCTAAGGCTCTTGATATATTCAACACTCATCATCCACTCCTCTCTCAGTCTCTCTCTCTGATCCTGTCAGTGTAGCTATTATGCTTCAAAGAGAGGGTGTCATAACAGGTCAAGTATTGGCTAGTGTGGAATCAGCTAGTTCCTCTGTTCCTAATCAATGTGAAGTCCTGTTAGCTGCCATTATAGTAGCTATTCAAAGCAAGTATAGTTTACTACAAACGCGGGCATTTGCTAGATCTAGTGTGTTGTGCAAGTTCACTGGTAATGTAAAACTAGGAATAGTTTTACAAAGAGACTATGGTGAGCTATTATAATTTTCACAATGAATTTCATTTTCTTTAGATAAAACATTTAATGATGATAGTCAGTTAGTATCAGACGAAGGTACATGTTTACGAATAAAATATTAATAATCAACTTTTATTTTGATGATTATATTAGCTAACAAATCTTCTGAATCTTCTGACTCTGATTCTAATAAATCAATACCTATCAATTGTGAGTGATAGTCTATGTATAATTATTAGCCACCTTTTTCTGCAGTTGGTCCTTTTTACATTCCACAATATAAAAGCCAAGATTTTGACCAACTTTACGCAAAATTTGCTAAAATGTTTTCAAATGTTCGCAAAGTTATTTTTAAATCTCCACCTCCTTTAAAAGATCTTTTAACATTCATTGAAGATTTCAACTCTGACCTTGAAGCAGAATTGAGTGTGATTAGTGATCTTCAAGATATTATGCGTCTAATTAGAAAAAATTGTTGTCTCATTAATATTGTGATCCTTGAAGCTGTTGTTGAGCATTTTGAGATCAATGATGCTCAGACATACATTGATGATTACAAGAGGGAAATTAAGGAATTTTGTCGCAATTTATCAGTTGATCTGTGTCTGAATGAGCCGTTTGATGTAGTTAGGGCCAGCCCTCCTCTTAAATGTGAAACAGCTACTTATGTACTTGGATGGGAAGCTACTGAGCATAAGCTAAAGGATGTTACAGATATTGTATCAAAATCTTCTGGTAAATTTGTGAAGCTGATTAGCATCAAAAGCACTCAATCCATCACCATCACTTGCTCGTTCCCTCACTCTCTCACTGAAGCTCTCATTATAAAATTGAGTGAGACTCTTGAATTATTAATAAAGAATGATCTAATGAAGCTTACTGTTGGATACTGCACAATATGGAAGAAACATGAGATACATGTATGTGTATTTATACTGTCTGTAATTATCATTATAATTATACTGTATTATAAAGGAAATACAAGAATCACTGGAAGAGGAGGTACAGGAGATAAAGGAACAAGATAAAGATCATGATAAAGGTATGTGTCATCATTTCATTGACTGACTGATGTATTGTATCATTGGTTTATAGTGAATAAACCAATAGCAAATTCTGTTTTTATTGCTCGTTATGGCTATCATGCAATTGACAGTGTTGATATTTCATTCAGTGAGGAAGAGCAGCTGGAGATATATGAGAAGGAGGATAGTTTTTATTGGAAAGGAAGATCCTTGGTGTCTGGTGATGAAGGGGACATTCCTAGTAGTTGTGTTTACTCAATGTTGGAGTCACTTCAATTGTTAGAGTTTATACTATCAGTGGAAGAAGTGTCCCTTCCTATTCTACAGAAGATAAGGGATGATTCATGTAGTAATGATGAGAAAGCTTCTCTTTTCTTGGAGACTATTAATGATGATCCTATTATGATATCTGCACTGAGACAAGACAAGGAACAACATGATAAAGGTAATGTTAGTGATTATTGTGACAGTCAGTATAATTATTTATGAACATGTAATGTCATGTGTACATTTGTGATAATTGTGACATAATTTATGAACATACTATATGCAGTCATATTGTATACTGTGCATGCATGTATGTAATGTCACGTGTACATACATACTTATGATTGTATAAAAAATTAATTCATTAATGTTACTTCAAATTTTTTTGCACATACTTAATATATTATAACAAAACACACACATTCACATAATACAGTCAGTCAGTGACAACTAACATGTATATGTACTAGCCTTGCCCGTATTTATGTATATACATGTACATGTATATATATCAGTATAATCTTTATTTTGGTTTATACTAGGAGTCACTGGGAATGTGGACTGGGGCTTTGACAGGGTATCCCTTACCTCTCCATCTCCAGTTCAGTGTAATGAAGTAATAAGTAGTATTAATAATAATTTTAAGGAGATTCTCCTCCATTCTTCATCTACTAATAGTACAATAACTATACTATCATCAACTAAACCGAGTACACTAAACTTGAGGACAGTGAGGAGATTTGAGATATGGTTGACTCCATTAACTAATGATTGTATCCAGTACTTATGTATACTAATAACTAATAACAGAACAATACAAGAACTAGACATCAATGGCCACTCCATTAGTAACAGAGGAGTTACTAATATCTGTCAAGCACTCGAACAGAACTCTACACTTACCTCATTAGATCTTTATCATAATCCACTCATCACTTCTACTAGTGGACAGGCTCTTTCTCACCTCCTTCTCAATAACTCATCACTAGTTGAACTGAATCTAACAGAGACTTCATTGTCTGCTGAGTCAATACTACTTATCCTCCAGTCA
>NW_003549159.1:0-7270 GCF_000090795.2 Amphimedon queenslandica | reverse complement strand
CAAAATTTGGAGTTTCTAAAAATGGTCATAACTCAAAAAATTGAAGTCGGAATCAGCTCAAACTTGCTACGTAGTATGAGGACATCAATATAAATTAGAAAATGTAATACAATTTGGGGGTGATTTCGAAGCCATTTCTTGGAAAAAACAATGGGCACAGGGTATTTTTCCAAAATTTGGAGTTTTTAAAAAATGGTCATAACTCAAAAAATTGAAGTCTGAATCAGCTCAAACTTGCTACGTAGCATAAGTACATCAATATGTATTAGAAAATGTAATAAAAATTGGGGGTGATTTCGGAGCCAATAGCATAAATAGTACATGTACTGTGTATTTGAATACTAATTACTGAGGGATTGTCTACCTACACAATACTACATGTACTTCTTACTGTACAATATATGTACATGTACATGTACTACAAGTCAGTGCATGACTTACAGTATATTCCTCATCAGTGTATGTTGGAATGGGAAGTTTCTTGTTGAACTGAACAAAAGGATAATCCTTTCCTTCTTCGGTAGTCCGACGCCAATGATACAACACCAGCTCATCCTAAATTAAAAATTAACACTTAATAACTAAATATCTAAAATTTCAAATCTATCATTAAACTATTTTTAATAAATTAACAGTAAAATAGCAAGCGGTTTCTCAAATGGAAAAAATAGTGAAAACATTATTTCTCCTACTACAAAGTACATGTACAGTACATGCACATTGCAAGTTTTTATGTTCTTTATGTACCGTATATTACACTGTAGATGAATGTGCCTTGTAATAACAGCAATTACATAATAGTTGGTTTATTTGGTGTGGCATTTATTGTTGCGCAAGGCTCAAATCTGCTAAACTACATGTAATTTCACTAAGATTAAGGATACATGTAATTTAACGAATCTTTGTAAAAAAAAAAAAATATATATATATATATATATATATATATATATATATATATATAAAGCCCAAAAAATATTATTTTTAAAATTGAGGTCACAAAATAAGCCAGCCATACTGTGACTTGTAGAATAACATTAAATGATTTACTTCTCTGGCTGAGTTTGTGAATGGCATCCATTTCCAAGGTCTAACGTGCTTCCTTCCTAGTCTTGCCTTTGGGTGTCTGTAGCCTGATCCACTGTCAGTTGGTATCAGTGATGTACTAAAATACAAAAAATTAAATTAATGTCACGAGCATAAAGATTCCTTCTTAAATTAAAGATATGCTACTGACAATAATAGAGGCACATGTACATGTACGTAATATTTCCCCATTAATCCCACCTGCTGTCATTAGGTTTAATACGAGTCTTGCAACTAAAGCAAAGTTTGAAAACGTCCTAATAACTTCAAACTCACTCAAAAGTGCTGATTACATGTAACAAATGGTGGTACACAAAAAATATTAATAATTACATGTACATGCATAGTATGTACATGTACATGTACATGTACATACTATGCATGTACATGTAGTGCTAAGTACTACTAACAAACTCCACTATACCTATGATCAGAGTACAGTAAAGCATACACTTCCCTGTTCATGCCAGATGGACGGCGTAGCCCCACATCAGTAGACTTCTTCGTTTTCTTATGAGTGGTAAAAGATTTTATACGTAGACATTTCTAATTAAAGTGCACCTTATTTTGTACCTTCACTGATCCTATTATGGCTTCTTTGGTGAGTTGAGGTGTCTTTGGTGGCTCTTTTACATCTATATCTAATATTTCCTTGATGTCCTGATCCGCCATGGCCTCAAAAGACTTGAAAAGAGCTTGCTTAGCCTCACTACAGTTTCGCGCCTTCTCTTGTATCAGTACCCGGGAGGCTCTACTGCGCATGTGCAGTAAGAGTTCAAGATGGCGTACAATGATGAGAGGCTCATGGAACTGGACGAAAAATTATCTTTGATGCTGAGGACGAGTCATAAAAGCCGTCCGGAGAGAGACTTGATTAATCCAGTATGGAGCTTTTATACACGTACTGATACTGACTGTGAAGAAAATAATCCAGACACTGAGTCTGAAGCTGAGCTTCACATTGAAGCCTCCTCTCTTGACTCTCCTGCATCCTCTCCTCTTCATTCTCCCTCTTCTTCTTATCATTCTCCAATGGGTTCTCCAATGGAACCTCCTCAGGGTGCACCCTCTCCTCTAGGTGGCCCCTCTCCTCTGGGCAGCCTCTCTCCTCAGGGTGGTACTTCTCCTCGGGGCGGTTCCTCTCCTAAGGGTAGCCCTTCACCTCAGGGCGGACCCTCAGCTCAGGACGGACCCTCTCCTCAGGGTAGCCCTTCATCTCAAGGTAGTGCCTCTCCTCAAGGCCTTCAATCTCCGCAGTGTAACCTGCCCACTTCTCCTCACTCTGGGCCTCCTTCAGCCACAGCCTCACGAATCAGTTCCTCTCCTACTGAACCTATGGAGAATGAACGTGAGGAAACCAAAGAGCAAGCTGTTTCTTCTTCTCCAATAAAGCAACGACAGCAAGAGCGAAAGCATCCCAAATTAAGGAAGCCTGCAGAGTCTGGCGTGACGGAGGTCTGGTCTACATCCGATGAAGATATTTCATCAGAGGACAATGAGGGGCTCACTCCAAAGTCACGTCTACCTGAAGGACCCTCTTATAAGAGAAGACACCACAGATCACTTATTAATGAAACAGTCTCTCCTAAACAGCTTCATTTGCAAAATCGACGTTCATTGTTTTCTCGCACTGACATTAAGAACCTTGTTGCTGGCATAAATAGGAACTACACTTTTAGAGGTAGTAAGAGAGACTGGTCTATGATAAGACGCAAACATGACTTAATGCACATAAGCTGTATGTCTTTGAAGGACAAGTGGAGGAACCTTACTAAATATGATCACGTAAAGCAGACAAGTGATGGTCAGTGGATCTTACAGATGGATTAACTCATTATGTACATAACACTTGCAATTTTAAGATTGAAATAATAATCATCATGCAATACATTAATTTCTTAATCACTGCTGAACTGCGCATGCGCAAAGTCACGTGGCAGAACGTTGTCTCCGGTCTCTACTGCTGTGTGACATGATGACTGCTGCAATAGTACTCTTATGTGTTCTTCCTCTCGCTGCGTCTTTATCCAGCACTGATAAATGCAGTGGGACTTATTATCGGCGTAAGGAGACATTTTTTAAAGTATAAAACTCCACTTCCCTCTTCTGTAGCTCATGATTCCTGTGAACACCTGGCCTATACGAAATATTACTATGACAGTTTTCAAGGCTCGTGTAAATTTTTTGTCTATAGAGAATGTATTTATAAGCCACATTCAAATGTGACCAATGGTTACGGTAATCCTCATAACACATTTGATAGGCTCAGAGATTGTCAAGACACATGTTTTCGTAAGATTTTATGATAATTATCATGTTATGTAAAATTGCGAATGATTAGATACTGTAGATCTAGTCATTTTTGTTATATTCGCTAAGCAGCACTTATCATGGATTAATGTCTACAGTATAGCCTCTTTTAATGGACACTATTTATAACATACTCCTCCGTTTATCAGACCGTCATCACCTCACCTAGTGTACCAATGACATTTCCTACTGCATAAAATAACCTCCACATAGCAGAGCAACTTTCTTGTACCCAAGTGTCTATTATATAGAGGCTACACTGTAATACTGTACATGTATATGTAGAGGCTACACTAGTCTGCTATTTTTGATAATTTTTATTTTTGCAGCTGTCAGAGATAATCTCTCCACCAGCTGCTCCATAACCACCTCAAAAACCTCATCACTTCATACTGCTACTGAAACTCAGTCTGCTACTGAGTCTGTGTCACTGAGCACTTCTTCTCCTTTAATGATGAGTTCATCTCCAGTAATGATAATCTCATCAATTGTGTCTGGAATGTCTCCCATTGGTTTTATGCCCACTTCAACATTAATGCTTAATCCAACTCAGTCTCTTACAGTTTCTGTTGGAAGAGCATCAACTGATGATGGAGGACTCTCTTTTGTTGGAACATCAACTGATACTGGGCCCCAACTGTATGTCCCTCTATCTCTCATAATATTTATTACCTTATTCTCTACCATCTCTTTCTCCTTCGTCCTCTCTCATTCTCTCTTCATCAATTCTATTTCTCTCCTCACTATCTTCCAGTTCAATCTCTCCTTCTTCCACTTTCTCTGTCTCCTCTCCTTCTCTCTCAAACTCTCTCTCTTTCCTCCATACTTCCTCTTACTATTCTTCTCTTCATTCCTCTACACCTTCTCTCATTTCTTCAACTTCAGGTCCATCATCCTATGAGCTTTTCCTCGTCATATTTGGTATAATTCTCTTTGTAATGGTCACCTTTATCATCTCACAATACTTATACTTTGCTGTCTATTTCTGTTTGGCTGCAAGAAGGAAGAGATATAGCAATACTTCACTTCAAATTGTAAGCCTTAAATTGTTGCAATAATAATTATTGTCATCATTATTATTGCTGTTCTTATTATTATTATTATTATTATTTATTGTGCTATTCTAAATTATTGTTGTTATTATTATTATTTTGTAGAGAATGTCCCCTATCAGTGCTGTGGAGACTGGAAGGCAGCCTGTAAATATCTAGCTACATGTATAGCTGTACACTTCTTTAATCGGACAGTTCTCTATATTTCATTGCACACTACTACTAGTAGCTAACAGAAACATTTATGCTCCCATTTTTGTGATTGTTTCTCATTATGATTTGATTTCATTTGGCCTTTTTTCACAAGATAATAAATTTAGACAAAATGCATTGCTGACCAATCAATATTGTTGCTATGCATGTAAGAAAGCAATTACCTGTTGTGGCTGTGATTGTGAGGTGTGGCTTCTGATTTTGTAACAGTTTGTAATAATGAAAAATGCTCAGTCTGAGCTTAGCTATAAAGTGGAGCTTCCATAGTTAGTTAGCTACACTTCTTAATTGGATCTGTCATGGAGAAGGAAGCAATCGTTGATTATCCCGAGTCTTATGGCTCCGTCAGTGCTGCTAGGCCCACTGGAGCAGATGGAGAGAAGCAGGCCGCAGTGTCCTTATCTTTTCATGATGTTAGCTATGCTGTTACCAGTGGGGTCTTTAAAAAGACCACCAAAGTCATACTTAACAATTTAACGTGAGACTTTGTTTGCTTGGAGCTTGTACCATGCATGATGCTAATTATAATCCAAAATTTTTCTCAAGTTTTCCCGCCTCTATTTTACACCAAACTAAACCAATGACTGCCTTTATTGTTTCTTTATTTCTTTCTTTCTCTCTCTTTCTTTTGTCCCTCCATCTTAATCTCTCTCTTTATTATGGCCGGACCAGTGGTGTTATGAGGCCAGGCCTTAATGCTATAATGGGACCAACTGGTAGTGGAAAAACAAGGTACGCACATGCACATGTATTTATAACAATAATGCTTTGTTTATATGCTTTAATTAATGTTGGTACAAAAAGATTTTAAAAATTTAAAATAGCTATTATTATAATATTTTTTGTTAATTTGTGCAAATACATTATATCAAGAGTACATGATGGGTTGTACTCTTGATGATATGGTAGTATTCTATAACATGTAGCACTACAGCACCAATTTTCTGTACATGCACATTTTATGTACATGTATTAGCTAGAAGCAATAACATTGTACATGTACATGTAATTGCTCAAAGTGAGTTAATTGCAACTACTGAATTCCGGATAGTTGTATGAGTCACACTCACATGTAAGTATCACACTCCACTCGTGTGTGACATTATGATTGACAGCTGAGATTACCTTATATGGTGTTGGGGTCAAACTAACATGTGTACATCATATCCTATGAATTCATTTTGGGTTGATAATAATCATAATTACTATCACAATGAATATTAGTATGTAGCTATTTTGATGTTTTGTAGCTTGTTTTGAAGCTTATAGAAAGTTTGACCTGATTCCAACATGTTAAACACATGTGAATTCACATGCTTTCACCATGTTAGAATCAGGCCAATTTTTTTATGAGCAGCCAATGTCTTAAAATGGTCATAACTCGTATAAGCATGGTACATGGTACTTTGTTCAAGTTACTCAATAGCCTAAATAACTTCACTTTTCTCTCTCTCTCCTTTTCTTCCTCCCACTCTCTCTACAGTCTGTTAGATGTACTAGCTGACAGGAAGTCAAAAGGTGGTCTAACTGGTATTGTGTTAGTTAATGGACGGCCACAACCAAAATACTTCAAGTGTATGAGTGGATACGTTGTACAGGTACACCATAGTCACATGACCATCACATGATACTGTATATACATGTACGCTGTAGTTTCATTGAAATTGTTTAATTAAATAAGAATTGGGCCAAAGTTTCTCAGGGTGTTTGAACAAATTTTGCCAAAATTAAAAAAAAGAGAATTCACTTTTTCCTAATGCATACGTAAGTAATTCTCATGTCGTGTAGAAAGTTTGAGCTGATTCCGGTCAAAATTGGATTTTTTACAAATTTTAAAAGTTACTCGAAAATCAGGCCAATGTACATGTACAATATACATTGTCCTTAAATTAATTATTTACATGTATCATTGTATATTATATTATATATATATATATATATATATATATACATTCTTATTATAGGATGATGTCATCATGGGTACTCTCTCTGTCCGTGAGAACTTGTACTTCTCAGCTGCTCTGAGACTACCCAATAGTATGAAGTGGGCGGAGAAGAAGAGACGAGTAGAGAAAGTTATCGGAGAGCTAGGACTAACTGGATGTGCTGATACTAAAGTAATGAAAAGAAAAAGAAGAGATAGAGAGAGAAAGAGGCTTAAGATTTCTAAATGATAAAGCATGCCACAAAATTTGCTATAAAAGTCACAAATTGCAATGGCAATGCTACCCTTTAGATGCTACTATAAAGTTTTAAAATCAACTTTAAGTACAAAATTATTGGTTATGTTGTTTTTAAATTTTGCATTATAAAAATCAATTTCATGTTTACAGTAGCTATAACTATAAATCATACTACAATGCATAAAAACTAAATGTCATTATTCAATGTACATGTATTTATTATAAGCTCTACATGTACATGTATACAGGTTGGTACTGAATTCATTCGTGGTGTCAGTGGAGGAGAGAGGAAGAGGACTAACATTGGTATGGAGCTGATAATAGAACCACAAGTATTGTTCCTTGATGAACCAANCACTGGACTGGATGCATTCACTGCTGTAGCTGTAGTACAACTGCTTAGGAAGTAAAATTAATTTTACTACTGTA
>NW_003549137.1:0-7307 GCF_000090795.2 Amphimedon queenslandica | reverse complement strand
ATAACTAACTCAACAGACTGAAGGCATCCAGTTACTTCACTGTACCTCTTCACTGCCCTTCTAATTACTACAACTTCCTTTAATTGATTAGGAGCTGACTGGACTTGTTCCACATTCACAACCAAGGTTGGAAACTTATTTACAAGTTTCTCTCTGAGTGAAGGAGGGTACATGGCATCTGTAGACTCGAAGAGCCTTCTCCTTAAGACATCTCTGACATTAGTTTCTAGAGTAGCATCCATTTTATTGTTGTGGGTGTGGTTTTAAAAGGCGTGTTTTGATACTATTAATAGTAACAACATTAAGATATGCAGGCATAAGATTTTGCAGTTATTTTAATCAAATACGTGGGAGTTTCGCGCTCCAACCCTCGCTTTCATGGGCTCCTGTTAATTATTATTTTATTACTTTTAGTTCCTACTACTAGTATTCGATTCAGTGTCACCAATAGTGGGTTAATAGTATCATTTAAGGTAAATTCAAATCAAGTTCAGTATTTTAGTTAATGCATAATTCTTTTAGGATAATAATATTGGTCAACCTCCAGTTAATTATTGTAACATTATTTTGAATGGTGTTAACAAACCACCCTGTAAAATAAATGAAAACTACACATTTCCTATAAGTAATGGAGTTGATTATACTTACACTGTTACTGTTGGTAATGTTGTTGGATCAATATCTGAGAGTGGCAGTAAGTCACAAGGCTTTAATATAAAAATTCTTAGGATTATTTTAACTTACATGTAGCTTCTGTTCACTTAATTTTTTTTAATTTTCTAGAGCTAAAATTTAGCATCTTTTAATAGAGTAAATGAAACGGGTTAGAAATGGAAGTCTGGGTGTAGACAAACCTCAATTCATTTGTATTGTTGCTAAGCAATCAGAGGCGGGTTGGGATTTTTTGACAGATTGTGCTACAAGATTTTTTTCCTTTATTCTTGAATGACTCCAAAAGGATGCAATTTATGCAAACAAAACCCATACACAATAGTAATCATTTTTGTTAAGGAAATCAATGCATGTGCTAGTAGCCTTGATAGTCACTTTTTCACAAAAAATACAGGCTATCTTTTCCCTCTCTGAGGGACTCATTTTGTTCTTGAGTTGTGAATAAGTATAATCATTTGAAAGAGCTTAAAATTTCCTATGGAATAAGCTAACTTGCATGCAAGTTAATACTATGAAGCTTGAGTGTTTACGAACAATAAAGTGTTTCAAAAACAGCCAAATTTGAGTACCTATAACTAGTTAAAAGTAGCTTTTAATTACAGAGCCAAAAGCCTTACTGTAGGTAGCTCTAAGAAATGAACTATATATCATAAGTGAGTGCTATCCTGGAGCAATACAAAATTTATTTGAAATCCTTGCTGCACAGCTTCACCAATGGAGGAGATGGGATATAGCTACAAAGCCTACAATCATCTTATTGACAGTTCTCAAATTGTCATGTGGTAACCCTAACCCAACCCACATTTCCTGTTGCTATGCCCAGTTTCCAGTCCCTTTCGTTTACTCTATTATTTTTAGTTTTAAAAATTAATGTATAAGAAATAGTTGATATGTAAGGTTTAAGCAATCTTGGGAATAACTCAGGGGTCTAATTAAGTCCCCAGGTTATAATAAAAGTGCCGATATGCAATAAATTTCTTTTAATAGAGCTAGAAGATTTGATAGAAGTAGAACCAACTACAGTACTTATTTCTGTGATAGAAACAGTGACAGAAACAATAAGAGAAACAGTGACAGAAACAATAAGAGCATCAGTAACACATGGTTATCCTGGTAATAGTGTCTTACATTAATATTAATTTATTTTATGCAAATAAATAGTTACTGGTGATCCTGTTATATTTTCTATTCCATTCATTGTACTTGAAGTACTGATTGTATCATCAGTTTGTTGGATTGTGCTAATGATGTGTTGGAAAAGACAGTGTTGCTGTCCCAGGATATGGAGGAATAGTTTTTGGTCAATTTTTTTTTGCTATAATTGTTGTACTTATAATACTGAAGGTAACTAAACTCCTAATTATTTTTATATAATCTGTTTTTACAAAGAAAGAACAGAGTACTATAGGTCTAAAGAATCCAATTGTTGAACGGGAGAAGGGAAATGATACATTAATAATAAACAATATTTTGCTGATCAGTGTTGTGTAGTGCATTAATTATCAAGTTGTTAATCTGATGAATACCAATTTTTTAGTCTCATTTTTTGTTCGTGTCAAAAGGCTAAGTTTTCTGATGTCCTGTCTGTATAAGTATAGGTTATACACTGAGGTAGAGGTTTCTATGGTATTTATTAACCGAGCGATGCAGTCGCGAGGTTAATAAATGCCATAGAAACCAATACCGAGGTGTATAACCAACTTCTACCATGACATTTGAAAACAATTACCAGCTGCTGATAATAAGACCATGCATACATGTCCTGTCTGTGTAATTACATGTATTAATAATTAATATGTCCATAAGCAGTGTTAGTGTGTGTGTTAATACCTTGTTGTTGTTGTTTATTAATTATTGCTGCTACTCCTCCTTGTTGTTTTTCATTTCCTTTATTCTTCATTATACAGTATACAATGATACTAGTAATTATTGATGTAATGAGTCCAGTTAATAGACCAGTGGTAGATACTAGTATCATTAGTATCATTTGATATAAACTGTCCATCTGTTGTATTGTATACATTAACAATAGGAGCACATACGTGTATATCCTATTGTAATAGTACTAAATAATAAGTAATAGTTAATACATGGGGCAGCGTGTTCTATCTGATTTATCCGTATAAGCTTCCAGTCGAGTCGCTAAAAATAGTGCACGAGGCCAAAGGCTGAGTGCGAGGCCAAAGGCTGAGTGCGCTATTTTTAGCAACGAGACTGCTTATGTTCAGATGCATGGTATAGGTGTTCCCAGTACTGTGTACTGCTCATGCTCAGATGCATGGTATAGGTGTTCCCAGTACTGTGTACTGCTCATGCTCAGATGCATGGTATAGGTGTTCCCAGTACTGTGTACTGCTCATGATCAGATGCATGGTATAGGTGTTCCCAGTACTGTGTACTGCTCATACTCAGATGCATGGTATAGGTGTTCCCAGTACTGTGTACTGCTCATGATCAGATGCATGGTATAGGTGTTCCCAGCACTGTGTACTGCTCATGATCAGATGCATGGTATAGGTGTTCCCAGTACTGTGTACTGCTCATACTCAGATGCATGGTATAGGTGTTCCCAGTACTGTATACTGCTTATGCTCAGATGCATGGTATAGGTGTTCCCAGTACTGTATACTGCTCATGATCAGATGCATGGTATAGGTGTTCCCAGTACTGTGTACTGCTCATGATCAGATGCATGGTATAGGTGTTCCCAGTACTGTATACTGCTCATGCTCAGATGCATGGTATAGGTGTTCCCTGTACTGTGTACTGCTCATGATCAAATCACCTGAATAAAGGAATGGAGCTACCTCAAATCAGGATTGGTAGGACTCGGTGTGGTTATTGATGATGATCCATCCAATATTTTATCAACTTCAAGATCATCAATAGTTATATATTAGGATTGTTCCCAGTAAAATTGTATTGAGTAGATGAACCATTAATATTGCTGTCGTTAAGTAGAACTTTATAATACTTTATACATTGTTGGTTCTGTTAATTAGGGATACAAATAAAACCACAGGGAGTGTTACAAATGAAAGCTGTGTTACATCACATTTGTAACCACAGGTGGTGCCTTTGATACGCCCACTCACTAATATACAAGATAGAGTTAATCATTTTACAGTACATTATACTAAAGTATGTCCATTCTACACTACTGGAGACAGGGAGGATTGATGTCTTTGTGTTGGTTGCAAGGTTTTGGTTTTGATGGTATTGGAGGAGGAATGTCCAGACCACCTAACCTATCCATGATCAGCTCTTGAGTAGTGGACTTCCTCTGGAGGAGAGGGGGAGAGAGAGGGAGGAGTGAGAGATAAAGGGTGTGTTACTCTATAAAGTATAATGTGTATTGGCTTACATTTCCATTGACTGCTGCATGGACTACTCTTTCCTCAGTGGGTGGTTTATTCTTTGGTGTCCTCTTACCAGCTGCTATTGATAGATCAGGATACAATACTTTATGAGGAGCAGCTGGAGGAGGAATGGGAGGAGGAACAGACTAGAGGAGAGAGAGGGAGAGGATGTATAAGATACCATTACATGTCCATGTACATTATCATTACTTTGTTGTTAACTGATGCATATACCACTGGTTGTTCTTGTGTTGGTGCTCCCTGTGGTCTCTTCCCTTTAGCAGCAATAGCCAGATCAGCATACACTGGCTTATGAGCTGATTCATCAACTAACACCTATTGAATATAACAATATGAACCTTAATTACTAATCTACATACCTTATGTACTAATATACCTTATACTAATGAACATACCTTATGTACTAATATACTTTATACTAATGTACATACCTTATGTACTAATATACCTTATACTAATGTACATACCTTATGTACTAATATACCTTATACTAATGTACATACCTTATGTACTAATATACCTTATACTAATGTACATACCTATACTAATGCATTTACATGTACTTGTGGTATGTGTGTATTAGTTACTATAAGGTGGTATATCAGATTACATAAGGATAAGTTCACCTTATTACATTAAAAGCTAAAAGGATGTACTCAATTCACCCATTACCCCTCTTCCCTTCCTTTATATGATACAATATGTACATGTATCCATACCTGGTTGTTAGTGTCCTTGTTAATGGTTGAATATAGTCCAGTAGCACCAGTAGACAGACCCTGTTGACCCTTATTCTATTAATGATACATTATATGATCTATTTTTAAAAGACTCCCTCATTAATCACTCACCTCTCCCTCTCTCTTCAATACAGAGTATTCCTGTACTCCCTCAGGATTATAGGCAGGAGGGACAGGAGGAGGAGTATCATCATCTTGATTGAGTGTTGAATAAAGTGAACCAGCTCCTTGTTGTTGTTGTTGTTGTTTATTTTTCTATTATACATTATTGTCTGGTATTTTGTTTATTGTTTATCTACCTACCTCTCCCTCTCTCTTCAGTTCATAGTATTCTTGTACTCCATTAGGATTATAGGCTGGTACTGGTGGGGGAGTATCATCATCATCATCACTAGCTCTAAGAACACTGTACTCACCTAGTGAATATTGTATATTAATAATAATAATAATGTATATACAAATGTACCTAAGCACATTGCCTATCATGTCCTCTTGTCTATCATGTGCTAGTTCATTGTATCTTACAGTCAAACATATGATTACCCTATGTAGGCTGTTGTCAGCTTATTGTGTGTTACATGTATACACATATGGTTCATGTCATGACAGGTAGAGGAAGGTTAATGTTATTCTTGCTAATGTACACTAAATGATGACTGGATATAAGTATGTGCTGGGTATTATGGTGTATGTGGATTGATTTATTTATTGTATTAAAGTGATGTGTGTACTAAAGTCATTGTGTAGTGTATGCAACACTTTACTTAAGTAACCTGTAATACAATAGAAATAAACTGTTGATGTATTTGATACACTAGAACTATGAGCTGCTATTTTAACATGTAAGTACTTTTCATTGTACATGCTTTTTGTTTAATTTTTGGCTCTGAAATCATTCCTACATTTTACAACATTTCCTGATGCATGTCTTTATGCTATGTAGAAAGTTTGAGCTATTTTAAATAAAACTTTTTGAGTTTTGGACCAAAATGTACATAAAAATTCTTACTAGTAGGAGGTGGTGGTGGATATGAAATTGGTCCATCTCCTCCTTGTAGTGTCCTTACAGTAGAAGCAGCTGCTGGAGTATATTCAGTGGTAAGAGTAGCATAAGTAGGATCAGTAGGTTGTAACTAATGAATGAAACACAACAGCATATAATGAATGGGATCAGTGTACAGTAGTTATATAATAAATGATGGGATCAGTCTATGGTAGTAATATAAGGATGAGTTCTATCCTTCAGTCATTAATAAACAAGGGTCATTATTATTAATTTACTTCAATATTATTGTTTCTGTATGAACTACCATTAGTTACTCCTTTAGTCTATGGAGGATATCAAAAAATGTTTATAATGATCATGTGTACTCGTACTTTACCTCATTTCCATTACCATTTGCTGTATGACTATATATAAAATGAAATAAAAGGAATTAATAATTAATAAATTCACTTAACCTTTCTTTGTTCATTATTTCTATTTAAGAGAGAATTAACTAATTAAATTAATAATATTATTAATATACTTACTGTGTCTTTTAGCACACACCAGTATTATTATTATTATAATGATAATCATTATTATAACAAAAACTACTCCAATAGCTCCTGATATAATGGGAAGAGCATTAGCACCAGCAGTGGGTATAATGGTTGATGCTATGCCACCCATCAATGTAGATGTAATGTTTATAGCTATAATAGACAATTACACAGTGATTCTATTTATACATACTAGTAAAAGACACTGTATGTGATGTATATGCACTGACTAATGGAGAATAAGATAATATTACTAACAATGGACAATATAATTAGTAATACTAACCTGATGATGGACCAGGAGAACTTGCTAAAGAAGAACAGTCTAATGATTTATTTTGTACTATATAAAATATATAAAAATAATGATACTATACATGCACATCAACTGTACCATTAACAGTAGCTGATGGTCCATATCCAATAACATTAACAGGAATGATAGTAACAGTGTAGTTTGTATCAGTAAGAGGTAGTCCAGCAATGGTAATATTAGTATTAGATGTTTGTTGTTCATCTGTTGTATTGGTGACATTAACAATGTAATAGTTAGTAGGAGGATGTGGCATAGTAGAATTCTATAAAACACAAATAATATTGAGTAATGATTAATTAGCATACTTGAGTGTTATTCCACCATATTGTAATAGTATCAGTTGATATCTGATCCCAACTAATATTAACAACTTGAGCTGGTACTATAAGAAATACAATGAGTGTGTGTGTGTGTATAGTACTTACCATTCCATATATACTGTATTAATGATGAAGGAGGTCTTCTCTTCCAATAGTATCAAAACCTCTTCCAATTTCATTGTGGAATTTCCAATTCCATTTTAGTTGCTGCAAAATTGGTTATTTTTCACTTATTTTTGCAGAAAATATTTTTTTCTGCAAAATGCCTCATTTTAAGTAAATTTTTGCCATATCATGAAGTCAATATTTTCAAGACATAATGAACAAAGTGTCA
>NW_003549131.1:0-7322 GCF_000090795.2 Amphimedon queenslandica | reverse complement strand
AATGCATATACATGTACTTATGTTACGTTGAAAGTTTGAGCTAAGTCCGATTGAGTTTAAAATTTTTACAAATTTTTTGAAGTTTCTCAAAAATCGTGTCAAAGTCCCTGTACATAGTCGTTGACCAAATTTCATCAAAAATGGCAAGAAAAGAATTCTTCATTTTTATATTTTTTTCTAATGCATATACCGTATAGCCAAAAATTTTCGAGGCTTAAAATTTCGTGAATAATGAAATTTATGGAGAAATTTTAAATTCCGTGATAAATATTTTCGTGATTTTATTTTAATAATAATAATGACCACGCCTTATTTAATTAAAACATGGTTTGAGACGGACTCTTGTGTCAAGGAGCACCATGTCTACAAATCAGTGTGGACACCAGAGATGGGGAAGATCATCTTTGACCTAGGCAGTATGCTTAAAATAGCAATACAGAGTAACAGAGACATCAGCTTGACCGAGAACACGACTTGACACGAGGGCACGTTTATTAGTCTAAGGCGTGGTTAACCACGCCTCTCAATTAATATTTATTTTCAGGGGTTTAATTTTTCGTGATGCAAGCAGTAATCACGAAAATACGAAAATTTATTCCTCACGAAATTTTTTGGCTATACGGTATACATGTACTTATGTTATGTAGAAAGTTTGAGCTAAGTCTGATCAAGTTAGGATTTTTTACGAATTTTTTAAGTTTCTCAAAAACCAGGTCAAAGTCCCTGTACTATAGTACATGGTCATTGGCCAACTTTCATCAAAAATGACAAGGAGAGAATTCTCAATTTTTATTACATTTTTTGATAAATATACATGTATTATGTTGTGTAGAAAGTTTGAGCTAAGTCCAATTGAGTTTGGATTTTTTACGAATTTTTTCAGTTTCTCAAAAATTGAACCAAAGTCACTTATAGTACAGTGTAGGTGGGAACTGAGCCCTTAAATAAACATTAAAAAGATAAATATAAGGCAAGGATACATAGGAGGTTAGGAAATGAGAAAATAAAGAGCATAATAATGGAAAATAATAACAAATAAGATAAAATGAATAAGTTAGGTTAGGGTGAGGTGAGCTTCAGATATGGCTCTACAGAAGTCATTAGAATCTATTGATCTCATTCTGGAGGGTAATCCCAGTAGGTCATTGGCCAAATTTCATCAAAAATGGCAAGGAGAGAGTTCTCAATTTTTATTACATTTTCCTATGTATAATTATTATACATTGTTACATGTCCTTTTGTTGCATATGAATTTAAGCTGATTCCAATCAAAATTAGATGTTTTATGAATTTCCAAATTACTGAAGTGAGAGAAGATACTAAAACTTCTTTTTGAAGTTTTTATTTTTTATTAGTGCTATGGCTCTTTGTCTTAATTTGTTTTTTCTCTTTTCTTCCTCTGTCTCCTTCTTAGTCATGCTCCTGTTAAAGGATTATACTCAATGTGTGAGGTGTGTGGTCACGGTGGCCACATGTCTCATTTGAAGGAATGGTTCAGTACTAACAGCTGGTGTCCATCTGGTTGTGGACATAACTGTGTAACATGAAAATTGACAAAGATTGTGATTATAATGCTATTAATTAATAGTATTAATTAACTTGTGATATTAATTTTTACTATTATTTTTGTGCATAATTATTATTATTTAAATGATTATTAATTTACAAATATCTATTTTTCTTACCTACAGTACATTAATATTGTTTCTTAAATCAAACAAAGGACCTGCCTGATCCCATTGTGGTCATGATGGCCACATACCCATACAAGTCTGATTTAACATTGAATGGTTCAGTCTCTATAGTACTGTTTAGTACACTATTTTGATTGACCTCATATTTGACATGCAGTGCTGTTACCGTATAGCGGAAAATTTTCATGGCCCAAAATTTTTGTGGATTTCGCGTTTTTTCAAAATCCACGAAAATAAAATCCGCGAAAATCAATTTTATACGGTTTAAGATGGCCGAATTGTAGAAAACCACAAAAATTAAACCCACGAAATTGATTTTTGGATGGATCCACGAAAATTTTGGGCCACAAAAATTTTCCGCTATACGGTATTTGTTCCTATCTATTGTACAGGTATATGATACACTGACAGCTCATTGTAAATAATCATACTCAGTAAGTTAATGCACTTTATTCTGTAAGTGGAGACCACAGAACAGGAATCACTTGTCGATGTACATATATACTGTAATCACATGATAGTCACATGATGAGGTTTCTCTGGGTGAGCATTATTTTTAAGCTCTCTTAAACTTAATTTTTATTTGAATAGAATTATTGGGCTTCTTTCTTAGAAGTGGTGGAGAGATTTCAGAAAGTGCTCCAAGCCATTCCTCATTGAAGGACTACCAGTTGTGACCATAACTACCAGGTACAGTGTATATTAGTGACACATGCATTACATTTACATGTACATAAATGTAATGTAGTAGTAGTACTACTACTATTTTCAAAGAGAACTGTTTATAATTTCATTGTTTCTTTAATTTAATGTTATTGCCATAGCTATGCATGAGACAACCGTGCTTCAAACTCCTTTTTTGGGAATTCAGTTTTACATCTACATATACATGTATATATTATATACAGTGTACGTACATGTATAGCTGAACAGACCCTTTTATTAATATCATTGTGTATTATTGCAGGTATGTTTAGATCATGGTAAAGATGATGCTGCTCGTACATGGCTAATACTAAAGTTATTGTATTGTGGGATGGACCCACAAGTATCAACGCTAGGACTGACCCCATTACAACTAGCAAGAGAACAAGAACAACCAGACTCTGAGAAGGCTGTAAGTCAAAAAGTGCAATTTAAATGTTTCTTGTAGTACATAAACTATTCAATTTGACGGTTAAATAAATTTCATTTTTTAGTCTCTTCAGAATAGTTCAGATAAAGGAAATAATGATACAATGAAGGATAAAGGATTAAAGGTATATACAATATAATGTATGTATTAGAACTACTGATATTATTACCTGTATGTACTCCCAGTCCCATGTAATGCACATGCATGCACATAAACATTACCACTTTTAACCATTATCTTGAGTGCATGTACATGTAGTGTATAAGTGAGAAAGCCCTCTAGTAGTATAATTGATGCCATAGTTTGTGTGTCCCCATATTTGTAAGCTCCACTGCTATAATAGTTGATTTATAATTAAAATAACACGTCACTAACTAATCAGCTACCAGTTCTATCATTTAATTCACACAGTTACATGTACACTATAATGTTTTAAAAATCAAGTCTATTCTTTGTGTTGCTTAATATTAATGCTTAAGCTTGTTCCTCCAATTTTAAATGGTTCATCTATGTCCTTAGCAGCAGTTTCTTCATTTAAAATGTAGACATACAAACTGATGGAGGGAAATGCATTTTTTAGCACTTTGGCACTCCCTTCCCTCAATTCAGCAGTGTCGATTTCTTGTATCGATATCTACATGCATGTATCATAATGATTGCATGACAGTATGTATCATTACTAACTGTGTCTGGCATTTCTTCACTATCATTTGGTGATATGATCCAGCCTGAGAACTCATTTGTAACTTTAAAGCAAGTTAGATCAAGAGAAAGCACAGAAGAATCAAAAACAAATGGAAAGTATGAGCCTTGAAGACTAAATCTACTTTGAACATACTAGGATAGAAAACAAGAGTATTTTATTCATTTTAATTATAAAATACCTTCAAGTTAGCATAAAGGAACTTTGTAAAAACAATATTCAGAGTCCAAAAGTTCTTGTACTTTTTCTCATAAAAACATTGAGCAACATAATTGACTGAAGTTTTGTCTTGCCTGAAAGAATTAATAAAAATTTTGCTAGTAATACTACTTACATGTACATTGCTCTCCTGTACAATATGCATAAGAGACAACTGCTTGTCCGTTGAATTGATTCACACTCTTGATCCACTTTTTCAAAAATTATCTTTTTTTCCTTCAAGTCAACGCTGCCAATAGCAAAGCACAAATCTGATCTAGTCTGATCAGATTCATCAACACAATGCTCCAGCTTAATGGTTGCTGGTTGAGGTAGCTCTGGCATTGTGATATCATATACAGCACTTACAAGAGTATACCCATGAGGATAGACAAATGGACCAGAGAAGAGAGTGCGAACTGTGACTGCCAGCTTTTTATTTTCTTTTACTGGCACATGAATTTCATAACCATACTCATCATCTTTAAGAACATTTGTCTCTGATTGAACTTCACGCTCAACTTCATTGATTGCATGACACATACCTACATGTATATATGTGTAAATACATTTATAAAAAACTTCTATCATATTTATTCTACCTTTGAATAATGTTTCTAATTGGTTATATAATATCTTCACTGCTTCACTACTGGCATTCTTCCCTGTTGGATCCTTTTTTGATTTGTGAATGTGATAGCTATGATATGCAACCATACCAATATCGATTGGTATTGTTACAGCTAATGAGGCCCCAGCTAAAGCTGCTCCAGCAACACGACCAGTAACACGAAAGGCAGCTGCAGCTGCTTCTACTGCACCCTCTAGACCTATTGCAACACCTGCAGCTGCACCTCGACCAATAGCTGCTCCGCCTTGTAAAGCACTTGTTGCAGCAGACTTTGGTACATGAGACATATGTTGTGGCATTTTTTTATTATATTTATAAGCATCTTCATTAATCATCAAGCTAATCTGTTGATCAAGGTAGATATGCTCTTGTGCTTTCTTTAATTTTTTGTTATTACGAACTTTTGCAACAATGGAAGCACCAATCCCTGCACCAGCCATAGCCGCCCCCACAACACCACCTAGTGCAGATATAGCAAGAGACCCACCAAACGTGATTGGAGCTAGAGCTATTCCAGTAATAACTAGACCACTACTTGCTACCATGCCAGAAACAGTAGTTGCTAATCGAGCTTCCCTTTCTCTATTTACTATTCTCATGATTTCTTCTTTGCTTTCTTCAATCCTGTCTATTGTCTTGCAACGAATTGGGTACCATATTGAATGATATACTTCCAGTTTTTGTTCAAGAGTCTCAACACTAGAAAAATAACTTCAGATAACTTCAAATAAAATATGACTTTATTACCTGTCATTGATTGATTTGACAATAAATAAGTTATCCCCAACAGTGTCATGCCATATGCTTTTCACAGTAGTGCTATTATTATTAGCACATATTGTTTCAAAGCATTCTTGGACACTGGTGTGGCTCAGCTTTTCTGTGAACTCTTTCACTACAGGAGATGATGCTGAATTGTGTCTAGCCACAAGAACTAAAGAATTTTGGGGGCAAATACGTAGTGGCAAATTGAAATCATTGTCATTCTGTGTATCAGCTACTGTCGAATGACTTTCATTTGCATCATCAAGTGTGGAATCAATGTCTTTTTGTAGATGTATCTCATCATCATTACTTGCTGAATCAAAAAAGAATATAACTGGTATTGGGCGTCTTTTTTGAAAGTGGCAAAACACATCTTCGTAAGGCACCACCACACCATCAGCATCATAAAGCTCAGGTGTCTTCCCTTTACTAAAAAATACTAGAGTTATCATCAATAATTGTGAATAATCAGCTTTGCTTATTGCTTCAAGCAAAGTAGCTATTGATTTTGAGGAGAGGCTGTTGAAGTAAAGAACAGCAAACTCAAGATTTTCAAAAGCTTTTGTGAGAGCTGCAGCTTCAACATTCTCCACCTTGGCATCTCCATGATTGTCAATAATAACAGCTAAAGCAATCTCTATAAGGGTTGTACTAAAATGTAAATGCAAGGAATTATATTTATCTTACTTTTGTTCATTTTTAATTTTGATAATTTATGCTTATGTTTTATTGTTTTGCAACAAAAAGCAATAAGATCACGCTGCCAGTTGATGCCACGAAGATTATTATCATATTCAGGGTCATAATATCCAGCTGGAAGAGCTTCAAATGTTATAGTCTGGGCTACATCTTGACTCTGCTCTGACTTATGTTTCAATTGTAGGAGTTCAGTGACAAATGTATTTAATTGTTCCTTACGATGTTGAACTCTACCAGTCAGTCGTTCTTTCTTTAACCTTTCCCAAGCACCTGTTTCATTTTTTTTAGGTTCTCTGCTTTTATCGTCTTGATCTCTGTCATCCCATTTTTTTAGGAACTCGCTATTTGCTAAGGTAAGGACAAACACCACTCTCTCCCAAAATTTTTGACCAAACACGTGATGGAACTTCTTTATGGCAACTTTGTCATCATTTGTGAATTTATGATTTGTCATCTTCATGCAGTAGAGGACCAAACTGATCTCACTACACTCATTCTTCATTTCTTGAATGTATTTATGCTCTTTGTCTTGATTATCTTGTAGACCAGGAGTGTCAATTATTGTGACACTAACACCAGGAATGATGTTTGGGTAGGTGTAAGACTGTGATGTTGTTGTACAGCAGCCAGTAAGTGCTCCCTCAGCCACAATTTCTTCTCCCAGCTCAATGAGGCTATTGACTAGTGCAGACTTTCCTTGACCTGTTCTTCCAATTACTAGTATGTTGATATCTTTTGAAATTTTTTCTTCTTGGAGGAGCTCTTTGATAGTTCTCATTGCATTCGTGTCTAGTATATGAGAAAGCAAGTAATTAGGGATTTGTATATGAACTATGTATTACCAATTTTTGATACATCAATAATCCTGTTCTTTGTTGAATCTAGGGGATTAGTTGCATCTACACATAAACAATGATAATTAAATTAATTTGACTTGAGTTAAAGTATTACCTATTTTTAAAGCAGGCCTCTCAAATGTATTGACCTCTTCAATGCCGTCAACATTAGTTTCAATACCTGTAATGATGTAAGGAATGTATATAATTTTGGCAATTAATTATTACAGTGGATTCATTTGTTCGACTACTGGCTCTAATTTTAATTACTGTATTGTGCTTTAATTTGGTCTTGAAGATTAAATTGTGATCACTGGCAATAGCCAACTTTTTAACTGCCAATAACTGGCAATTTGCCATTCTCAATATTACCGGTACCATTGCCAATAACTCTAGTAGCAGCCACAATTATGGCTGCACGTTTATCACTAAAACAAAAAAATTTTTTAAATTATTTAGTGTAGGGTTGAGCCTCTATTGGATTTGAACCTATGAAATGAATTCAAACAAGCCCCTGTAGGGTTGCTGGTTTGAAAGTATAAAAGGAATTCAAACAAGCCCCTGTAGGGTTGCATCACCATTGAAACACCAACATGTCAACCCTACACTGCAGGTATGGCTATAGCAACACTGATGAGTATTGCTATCAATGCTATATAGT